>NW_026083023.1:0-109927 GCF_020184175.1 Aphis gossypii
GTAAAATCATTTTTCTCTAGATCTTCTCTATAGTTAATACAATTACGGAGTAAAGAATCATTTTCTTTTGATAAATTTTGCATAATAGATTTATGAGCTTTGCAAAATCTACAATAGAAATTAGCAGAAAATGATTTTGAAAATTCACATAAACTGTTAATTCCTAGATTATCCCCTAATAATAAACCTAGGATAAAATATACATGTTTTGGACCAGAAGGAGTTTTTATTGTTATACCATCATTACCCAAACTGTTTATTTCATTTACTATATGTTTGAAACACAAATCATTTCCAAAAGTTTTTACATCTCTAGATTTTATAAGGGCTGTTAAGAAAATGTTATTAAGCTTTGAACTATGCTCACTGAGAGGAAAACTATAATACACTGCTGATAATGAATGACACATAGATTTAGAACCTAATGGATTGTTGAGCTCTACATCATCAATATACATAAAAAAAGGCATAACAATTTTATTTTGATATGGAATTATTTTTTCTTTCCACAATGAACCTTGAATAAAGTTAGTTATGGAGTGGTTGTTTAATTCAGGACAATTTATAAGTTCATTATATTTATTAATTGCTGTATTTAAGTTATTATTTTGCTCAAAATATGTTTTTATTTGAAACTTAAGAGGCACTAGAACACCCTTCGTGAGTATTTCATTATATGTCGTTTGTCCATTATTAGAAATTAAGTTTACTTCATTGTTAATAGTAAACTGCTTATATTGATCACTTATAAATTCATTGTTTTTAAGCCAGTTATTTAACAAATATTCAATCTTACAAAACTTAAATAGATCTGTTATACACTTATACCTACTATTACTTGGGAAAATTTAGATAGAATTAATGGTTCTTGTACTTCCTTTTGAATAACACCCATTAATAATTTTATAATAGGATTTAAAATGTTATTTTCAATATCACTTTGAATGTTTTGAACATCACTTTTACAAAAATTATTATTGTTATGCAATTTTAAACAAAATTTTACTGCCCCCAAATGTAATTCTTCAATGCAATTGTTTGTGTCAAACGTTTCCTCGTTCAGTTTGGCTCGTTTAGGTTGATCGAATAAAATATTGCTAGCATCATTATTATCAGAATTATTACTAGAACTAATACTGTTGTAATTAATAGTATTTGTCAAAATACCACTGTGTGAAACTGTAATTTCAGATAAGTTATCTTCTACAGAGTTCACGTGCTTGTTAAGGATATGTTTTTTTAAACTACTTAGACTTTGAAAAGATTTTAAACAATCGTCCTCTACACAGGTATATGAATTAAACGGACCTAACAAGTGTATAATCTTATAATGGTAAATAAGCGATGGTAATGATGGTACATTTAATTCGCAAATGAAGCATTTCATTTTGTGAATATAATATTATGTAATATAAATAATAGAGTAACAGATACTTACGGTTGGATTTGTCGACGATTTAAAATATAAATTGTAAAATTACTTGAATTTAAAATCAACGACTCGAAACCACGATACGAACACACACAGCAATGTAAATATTTGTAAATTTTAAAAAATCAACGACACGAAAACGCGATGGTGCGATACGAACATTACGAAAACAACACATCAAATGAGTAAAAATTAAAATTAAATATCATTATACAAAATATAATCTTAACATGGTCAGTCTGGATTACAGAAATAAAAATATTGTTAATTTAATAGAGTTATTGTTGAATTGATAAATCGATAGTACACATTTGAAAAAAATGGGATTTCCAGTAATGTGTATCTATTTTTAAAATATTGCCATTCCAAATATGGATAAAAATACAGTTACTTTAAATTAACAATATAATTTGTCAATTTTATAAATTCGTTTATTTGGTTTAACAAAACTATTTATTAAATATAACATATAATTGTTAAAATAATAAATTGTGTTTTATTATATGTTCAGGATAATAACAAAATATTTTTTGTTAATTTAACAAGTCGTTATCAATTTGATGAAATCTTCGTTGTTAATCCAATAAAAATAGGATTAATCCAATATAAATTTTGTTTTAACAACAAATATATGATTAACTTAGCAAATTTATTTTTGTTAAAATTTAACAAAAGTATTCTGTTAATTTCACCATGGTTTTTTCTTTCTGTGTAGAACTGTTTGCTTCTGGATTAAAATAAAATGGTTCGTTTTTCATAGTCGTATCATCATTAACATTACTACGTTTAGCGTTCGAACTAGATAAATGATCCTTAATTGGTGTTAAGTTAATTTGAGGAGATCTAAGGTTATTAATTTTAGCTATATGTTCGTTTAACTGTTTTTCTTCATGTTTCATTCGATCATACAGAGGTTTTACAGCGACTGACCATTTATGATACTATGAGGTTTTAGGTTTCCCATCTTCTTTTAAATGAACTCCAGTAGTTTTCAAAATGTTGTAATAGTTTTCTATATCTTCTATAGTTGTTTTTTCGATTCCTTCTCACATAATAAAGACCATAGTCCTATAGTCCAAGGATAGTATTTATCGAGCAGCTGTAAGTTACCATGACTAAAAGTTATAGTATGTTTTCCAATTTTATATGAATCACTGACTTTATCATAATACATACCGTAGGATTTATCGTATCGTTTTATTGTAGAACGTTTGTTATTGAAAAAATGTTCAAATGATGAATTTAATTCATCGTCATCATCTTCGTTACTAGAGCATATGGTTTCTATTTTTTTTAATTCAGTTGGTTGTGAGTTACATAAAGTATTTTTTTCTGTCCGTGTACTTAATGGTTCGATTATTGGCTTAAATACATCACGGTAATAGTTGTCAGAATCTATAACACCACGTTTCATTTCCATTATTTTCCTTTTAATATTTTTTTTTGATGCTATTAAATTTTCTAACAAAACTTTTTCTTTGTTCATTGTAAATTATAAACACAATATAACTGTATCGGATGACTACTGATAGCACTATGTACGGTATAACAGTACTATGGTGTATATATATATATATATATATATAAATTATTTTATTTTAATAAACGTATGGAAACCGCATCTATATCTTCCTTCATTCATTTCCCGAGTTTTATCGATAACCAAAAACCCGTAATCACTGTGATTCCAACAGAAATGACACATTTTCCGAAATTCTGAGAAATCCATATCTGCAGACGAATGATCGTTAAATATATGTCGTAAATTTGTATCATCTTGTTTCAGTATTATTAAAAAATTTGAGTTATCTCTTACTAACTGTTTTGGTATTTTAGAATACGTTTGCGCCAAATAAAATACAGAGCTAGCACCTGAATGTCTGCAAATGCTGAAATATTCTCTGATTACAGATTGTGGTCCACATATAACATCATCAAAAATTATAATAGAATATGTCTTAGTTAAGTTCGGTTTTATGACCTTATCAACGCTAGTAAATATGAAAAAATTAGCACCTTTTACATCGTCTATTTTTTTTTTTAATAAAACATATTTTTCCTGATTGGAGGTTTTAGAGTATAAATAAATATTTTCAAATCTTAACCCATTTGCATGTGTGTTCAGATTGTACATTATATTAGTTTTTCCTGATCTGCTGGGGCCGACTAGTATAGCACGTATAGTATCAGGTAATAACGAACCGTGTCTTGATGGTTTTTTTGCCATCTGAACATCTACATTTATAACCTCTAATTTATCTTTTTGATCAATCAAATCCATTTTTTCTTATATATACTCTAGAATTTTCAATTGTTTATCAGTTACTCAGTAACTCGTAAGTTAAAATCAAACAAGACTGGCAAAGAATTTGTAAACTCCCTTATAAATAGTCTCCCAGTTGAAGCCCATGTTTCAGGCTTGTAGTCAATATTGTGGTCCTGGTACGAAATTAAATATTGAAAGGAATATGAAAATATTATTATTTTTTTATTGAAAGGAATAAAAATTTAGGCGATAGACATAAAGCTGATAAAGTGTTAGAAAATCGTGCTTGGGAAAGATATAAAGCAAACGACACTCCTAGAAAAGAGAAATTGTTTGTGTACGCGGTAACAAACACGATGAAAGCTAAAAGAAAAATAGGTATGGGTTGTAAAGGTAAACGGAAACGTGTTACAAAAAACAATAGTATGCTAACTGCGAAGAAAAAAAGAACCTCGAAGAAAAAGAATAGTGGTAAAAGGTTGATTCCCATCCCAGGACAGTCAGGAGGTGTAGTTCCCTTAATACCTATATTTGCAGGATTGTCAGCACTTGGTAGCTTAATGTCTGGAGGCGCTAGTGTGTGCAACGCAATTCAAAATTCAAAAAGTAAAAAAGGCAATGGTTTATATTTAAACAATAATGGGTTGAGAAAAAAAATATAATGATTACGCTACCTGACAGACCGCTTTCGACCCAAGATATTATAAAATACGTAAGAAAGTTGAAAATCAATCATTTCCGTGGAGTCTTTTCACGTGATAGCTTGCCTAAAAAACCGCACGTCATTGAATGTGGCATATTAAACTTAGACATATCTTCAGGCGACGGGAGCCATTGAGTAGCGTTTCATAAAAATAAAGATAAAGTCATATATTTCGATAGTTTTGGTGATTTACCTCCATCAATTGAATTACAACGTTATTTTAAAAAGTTTAAAATAGTATATAACTATTCTAACTATCAAGACTTTAATACATTCAACTGTGGACATTTATGTCTTGAATTTTTACAATGCATGAATCTCTTATACTAAGTTTAACTGGAAATTCGACTGTATTGACTGCAAATTATTTTCCATCTCTAAATGTTTACGAGGATTCAGAAATAGCTTTGTTATCTTTGCAAACGTTCAATTCATTTCCAAATATTATAAATGCAATTAATAACCGACTGAAAATAGAAGTAATTCCTTCAAAGAGAAATAAATATAAATTGCATACTTAAGAATTTTGTTTGGAAGAAGGATGCTATGAAATAGAAGATATTAACAATAAAATTGCAAAAGAGTTATCCCAAGTTAATAATAACTACGGAACACAGCTAGCATTCAGTCTACGTATTGATCCTGTTGATTTTAAAACGTATATAAAATGTAATGGAATACTTCAGTTCAATACTCCATATAGTATAGCACCTGTTTTTGGGTTTAAAAAGATAAGATGTGGACCGTTTCATGAAGCTCGTCGATCGGATAAAGCGGTCAATTTAAACACGATTAACTCTATAAAAGTATTGTGCAATATAGCACATGGGTCATTCAACAACCAACTTCAAAGTCATTCGATATATGAGTTTTTCCCGAGTGGGAGAACAGGAACAAAGGTTGTTCAATCTCCGTCAAACCTTATATATTACAGATTAAACAAAACAGATATTAATTTAATAACTGTTCAGTTAGTTGACCAAAACAATAATCCAATTGACAATTTTAACGAGACGTTGACAGTTGTTCTGCATATTAAACGTCACGGATCTCATTATTAAATTTATATCTTAGATTTTGTAATGTACGAGTCAGTTACTTTAAGTTTAACTGGGAATGCTACCATATTATCCGTAAATTATTTTCCGTCTATAAACCTTTACGAGGATTCAGAAATAGCTTTGTTATGTTTACCGTCATTTAATTCATTCCCAAATATTAATGAAAATAATAATAAATTTTCTATACAAATAGTTGACGATGAAAACAATAATACTCCTATGATGTGTTATATTAAATTGGAAGAGGGATGTTATGAAATTGAAGATATTAATCAACGAGTTAAGAAGCAAATAGATGACTATAATAGTGAAAACTTAACCAAATTAACATTCGATATTTCGGTTGATCCTAATGATTTCAGATCATATATAAAATGTAATGGGATACTACACTTTGAGATTCCATTTAGTATGGCACCTGAATTTGGTTTTGAAAAAAGACAATATAAACCAGAGTATGCAATTCATCGATCGGAAAAAGCAGTAAATTTAAACACAATTAATTCTATAAAAGTAATGTGTAATATAGCTCAAGGATCATTCAACAACCATCTACAAAGTCATTCGATTTACGAGTTTTTCTCGAGTGAGAGGACAGGACCTAAAGTAATTCAGACACCGCCAAATTTAATATATTACAAATTGAATAAAACAAATATTGATTCGATAACCGTTCAGCTAGTTGATCAAGATCATAATCCGATTGATAATTTTGGTGAGGCATTGACAATCGTGTTACATATTAAACGTTACGGATCTTGATATGGGATTAAAATTCAATATAAATCCGCTACTTCGGATCAGTTCAACTAGTCATAAGACTAAAGTGGTACCGGTAACATCAAATAAAGTAAAAAAATTGACGTTGACAAATAAAAAAATTTTACAAGCTCTAGGTTATCAATTAAAGCAAAATGCCTGAAAGTGATATTTTAGATATAAGTTCACGGTATGAAACGGATTCTAAAATAACAAAAATTGAATATCATTCATACACACCGTATACTACATCATTTAATAATAACGACGAAATACGTATATCAATTCAGCAAACAGATGTTTATCCGTATCTACACGAAAGCTTTATTTTTCTGGAAGGAATGTTTTCGGAACCTGACAAAGTTAAACTATCTAATAACGGTTACTCTTATCTCTTTGAACAAATACGGTTGGAAATGAATGGTATAGAAATTGATAGCACGCGTGTTCTTGGAATCACTAGCTCGTTGAAAGGATACTTATCCGGTACACCAGACAACTATAATTGTTATGAAAATTCTGGCTGGAATTTTAAAAACGCAACACAATCAGCAAATGATAAAGGTGAATTTAGTGCTTGCATTCCATTGAAATATTGGCTAGGTTTTTTTGAAGACTATAGAAAAATATTAGTTAATTCTAGATTGGAATTAATATTAACTCGAAGTCATAGTGATTTAAATGCATTAAGGTTGAAAAGTGGTATAAATACTACTACAGCCAAAGTTACTTTAAACAAAATAGTATGGAAGGTTCCGCATATTACTGTTGACGATGGAGAAAGGTTGAAATTATTGAAACTTGTAGAAAAAGAAAAAAGTTTGTTTATTTCTTTCAGATCTTTTGAAACTTTTAAATACCCTGAACTAGGAACCGCTAAAAAAGTTGTATGGAATTTTAAAACTGCATCGAAATTAGAAAAACCGCGATTTATAATAATCGGATTGCAAAAAGGGCGTAAAAATACGTTAGAAAAAGACTGTAGTATTTTTGATCATTGTAATCTAACAAACGTTAGAGTATTTCTGAACTCAATAGCTTATCCGTACGATAATTTGAATTTAGATTTTACAAAAAATAATTTTACCTTATTATATGATATGTATACATCATTTCAAGAATCGTACTATGAAAAAAGTATACGAAATCCGATATTGAGTCCTTCTACTTTTCTTTCAAACGCTCCAATTATAGTCATTGATACTTCGAAACAGAACGATTCAGCCACAGCCTCAGCAGTGGATGTACAATTAGAAATTGAAGCTTCAGAATCGCTTACAGGTGTAACTGCTTATTGTTTATTGATTCATGATCGTATTGTAGAATATGTACCTTTTACTAGAGAAGTAAGAAAACTTGTGTAAATACAATTTATAATAATAAAAAAGTTTATTTAATAATTTTGCGTTCTTTTCTTGAAATAATTATTTCAGTAGGTGGACAATATATATGTTAACACCATATTGTGTTACACGGTAAATCTGAGTTAGCGTAACATTTAAACAAAAAAAAATTTGAGATTTTTTTGTTACACAGTGAACGTGTGTAGAAATCTCATTGTAAAAAAAAGGTGCTCAGAACATACATTAGGGTTTTTTGAGAATTTTGTTACACGGTGGAGCATGTAGAAATGCCCCCTTGAAATGAAGAAATCTCCCTGTAAAAAAGTGCTCAGAACATACAAATATATACTACTGTAACTCACTGACTGATAAACGTAGAGTCTGAACAATGATAGATCGATGCTTACAATTTACACGGTACATTCGTAAAATCGTATCACAAATTTAGTGTGTAATAAGAAAGCATTTTTCAAAATTCGCATATTAAAGTGGTGCTTTCACAAGATTTTTGAGAATCAAAACAGTCAATGAAAATGTCTAAGTTTTGAACACCGTTAAACCGAATAGTAAATAACAAATTAATCAAAATTCGAATCATATTATATAGAACTAGCTGACTCGACACGGCGTTGCCCGTGTGTTACTTTCTTTTTTTGCATTTTCGTATGCCGTGTGTTAATTTTTAATTTAATCTTATTGATAGTGCTAATATTACGTCGAATTCACGACGAAAGATTTGTAATGTGGCAGTTTTTGTGCCTACGTATTTTAAAAAATTCTCCTGAACAGAACCGGCACCCTGGTGATAGGGCGTTGTGAATAAAAAATAATTAAATAAAACATATATAATGATTTAAAAGTAAGTAGTTATAGTTTTAACTGTTATAGTTTTATTTAATTATTTTTTATTCACATGTCCTCAATTGAAATCAATGCTTCATTGTAAATTTCTTCACTGATTTGTATATTTGGATTTCCCATTCTATTCTGTATTTGATACAAAATATCATCACACATATAATCTTTGTACTTGATCCACAAATCAATTGGGTTTGATGGGAAGCATGTAGATATGATTATAGAAAACAATGTTCGTATTTGATGAGCGTGTGATGATATTACAGCATCATTGAGAGTTTGATCCCAATGAGCGTCATTTTCAAGCGATTGCAAACGTTGACAGGCTTCTCTGTAGGATACACACAATTCACCATCAACAGTTCGTAACTGTTGGAATGATGTTGGGCCACGTACATTGACTAATAGCAGTCGTAAGTAAAAACATTCATCATTGCTTGGATGTACTGAATAAATCCGGCCAATCGCATCGGTGGAATATACATCTGTATATCCTGGAACTGGTTTTCCTTGTTTCCGTCGTATAAATCTCCTTGAGGATTGATTCCAGGTATAATATTTTGGCATTTCAGAAAATAGCAATGTTTGTGCGAAATCATCGTTTTGGCATGTCTCAAAAAAACTGGTTAATGTAGTAGATGGTGGCTGAGCAGCTCTTTGTACTGCGTTCTGTGCTGTAAAATACACTCTTTGTCCATTTTCTAAATGCACAGCTAAGTGAACAACAGAAGGGTGTCTCTCATGAATAGGAAAAGAAAATATTCGCCAAACTGCTTCATTACTACTGACATAGCGGCACATTTGGTATTGGGTAACTTCATCATTGCAATTCTCTGCACCAATTCCAATCACAGCCATATCATTCCCTTTGGTTACATATTTGCAAATGTATTTAATAGATTTCACTGAATGGCAAGATTCAACGTTTATGTGTGCTTTGAACGTCTTTGATAAAATTGGTGAATATGGAACAATCCAACGATTATCTATTTCAATATCTTGTTGATTTAATTTGACAATTGTTGATTTTCCATTGTCTGCTGTCGATCTGCGACAATACAATGGATAACCGTCATTACCAGTAATTGTTTCCGATATTAATGTCCGTGGATATCGTTTTGAACATTTACCATCCATCATACACGGTGAATTTTGATTAAGAGTTCCACAGGGACCATGTATCATGTTTTTGATAACTACCTCATGCAATCCAGGATCTACTTGTACATTAGGGATTTCAGCTGATATCACTGCATCAACTTCATTTGGCCTTATGTTTTCAACCAACCAAATCAAAATGTGTGCATGTGGTAACCCTAGTTTCTGCTACTCCACAGAATACATCCAGCAGCGTGTCTCACCAAACACATAATGTTTCACGATGAAATCCATTAAAGATTTCAACTTTTGTCTAAAGACTCTGGCTGTAATGTCATGACGATCAATGGGTGATTGCCCAGGGAATAACTCCTGCTTGATTTCTATCCGGTGCGGATTGCATGTAAATGTGATGAACAAATCTGCTGTACCATAATGACGAACATACGACATGGCATCTTGAGCATATTCGTGCATATGTCGAGGGTTTCCGATGTATGTTGCTGGAAGAATAATCATCCGACCAACATTCTGTGCATTTCCATCAGTATTAATCGCATCTCGAAGGTGAATATACTCTTCAGATCGGAGTTTGGTCTGATTCAACCTGATGAATGTTAATCTCTCCGTTTCGATTTTAACATACATGTCAACAACATATTTGTGATATAATCGCCGACATTTCAATATGTGATTGTCTTCATTTTCCCGAATCATTAGGCGGTATGAATAATAGTTCATTGAGCTGACTTTTTTGTTTGTTTCAGAACCTGTAAATATATTTTGTTTTTATAACATTGAAATATAAAATTAAAATACATAATATGGTTACTGATATATTATCGCCATAGCTAAACTAATATTTTAATTACCTGTAATTGGATTTATCATTTTTATTGAGAAATCATATCCATCTTCACCTTGCCAAAATATAATGGGATATTGTAGTGCATCATATGAGCGGTGTGTTTAATTTATACGTTGTAATCGATCATTCCGACGATGTAAAACAATATCACGGGATTCCAAGTTTTCTCCAACTACAATGATAGCAACTTCATCAATTGTTGGTGCATTAAAACGTCTTGCATGTTGACCTGCAGGTGTTTTATCAGCTTTGATTACAATTTTGTGATTATTGGATGGCATCAGATCCAGGGCAGTTTTACACAATATAATCAATTGATTGTGTTGATGAAATAAAGTTTGTAATTGTTCTACAATAGACCTCTTTACTAAATTGTTATGTGCACAACGCAGATCAATTTCTTGTGGTGAATTGCCCATAAAATAAATTTGCAGGAAT
The DNA here is from genome assembly GCF_020184175.1 of Aphis gossypii. Lineage (NCBI taxonomy): Eukaryota > Metazoa > Arthropoda > Insecta > Hemiptera > Aphididae > Aphis > Aphis gossypii. The sequence goes on from NW_026083023.1 coordinate 10,827, forward strand.
TTGTTGTCTCTATCTGACACTGGTAACAGTGAACCTGCTCTGTGATATATTTGCCCTTGTATCTGTAAAAAAAAATAAAATATTATGGTGTGATATAAATTAATGGATTGTCGGTGATCAAACTTAAATAATATTTGATCTTAAAATGTATATATTTAGTTTTAACTAATATCTATCAAATTTTAAATATAATAAAAGTGACACTGAAACTGAAACACCATATAATATGATGACTAAGTGATATATTTCGTTATGATTAAGAAATTGAAGATTAGTGACACATCTTAACTTTGGTGACAGAAAATTTTGTTCGCTAATAATTATGAGTAACTGCTATAATACATACCTTGAAAGTTGGCATAACATTTTCCCGAACTACATTTGTTGCCCCAAATGAAGTCATTTGAAAGCAATTGTTATATTGTTGAATATTTGTCAAAAAGTGTATAGAATCTGTTCCTATTCCTGAAACCAATGAGTACAATGGTTCTGGTGGTGGATCCAATGGTATCAATTTCACTTTACCATTTGCGCAACACAATCCATTGGCTTCGTTTTTGTATTTTAATGCCTTACAGTGTGAGCAAACCGAGTTCATAGAACCAATAACAACACACTGGTAGTTACTGTAGTCAATTGACACATCGTAACTGAAAGCAGCTCGATTCAAACTTGCGCGATTATTAGTTGAATTTCGCGTTCGCGCTTCACGCGTTGTGATATCCGAATTCTTTCACGTTCATTTCGGTCGTCACGTTCTTGAGGACTTTATATTAGGATTATATTTTATTCAAACAATTAAATTGAATAAATATTGTCTATAATATTTCCATGGCAACACAAAAATATTATAGTTTTAATTTATTTTTTATATTTTGACGGTATCGGGTTCAAATCAAAACCTTGCTATAACATTTTAAATAAATTATTTATTTTATTTAAATGGTTGCCATTGACTACCAAAAAAAATTTAGTTTACTATTTGAAACCTGGACAGATGGCGCCTCTGTAATTTCATCACCATCTCGTCATATTTCTCAAACCTGATAACTTTTTCAAATTTTTCGTCCGTAAGAACCTTCTCCTGGCAATTCCGAACAGTTGAAGAAAAAAATCAGCCAAATCGGTCCAGGGGTTGTTTAGTTATGCGAATACCAACACATTTTGCGATTCATTTTTATATATAAGATTTGCATTTTTAACGGGCAACGAAGTGCACGGGGTCAGCTAGTATATCTATATCTATATATCTGAATATAAATCGAGATATAAATCTAGTGTCACAATGTTTGTCCTCAATGGACTCCTAAGCCACTTAACCGATTTTGATGAAATTTTTTACAACGCGTGTAATTTGGTCCAACTTAAAAGATAGAATAGTTTTTTTTTCAATATTTATTATTAATAATATGGGGCGTGCGCCGATAATATTCTGGAACTGATGATTCGTTGTCACAGTAAATTTCAAATTCACAGCAATAGACTAACATAACAAGTTATACTAAGTTTTATTGTTTTACCAACAGGCAACAATACAAAAACCACGAGATGGCACATTATTGTATTTTACCCACTGTAGTAAAAAAAAAAATGACATACCTTGAAACTTAAGTGTTAGAAATTATAAACTTCTTATACACATCTCGCGGGGTCCGCAATCCACCACGTGTGGATTGCCTACATGATAATATACTGCTCTCATAATCATAAGAGAGTCTCACGGCAACGGTAAGCAGAATGACTATAATATTATGACTTGAGTAACTCACTGACTGATAAACGTAGAGCCTGAACAATGATAGATCGATGCTTACAATTTACACGGTACATTCGTAAAATCGTATCACAAATTTAGTGTGTAATAAGAAAGCATTTTACAAAATTCGCATATTAAAGTGGTGCTTTCACAAGATTTTTGAGAATTAAAACAGTCAATGAAAATGTCTAAGTTTGAACACCGTTAAACCGAATAGTAAATAAAAATTAATCAAAATTCGAATCATATATATAGAATTTGCATTTTTAACGGGCAACGAAGTGCACGGGGTCAGCTAGTATAATATATATATATATATATTTGCGAAGCACTATTAACATTATTTTTATTATTATTGTTTATTACATAATCAAAACTCATTTTGGTTTCAGTTACATCAACTCACGTATCGTCAGCCCGCTGTTGTATATATAATGAAATTACAAAATATTAAAATAACATACGAAGCAGAAAGTCAATCAAACCGAGTCAGCAAAATTGCCACGACTACTTAAGGCGACGTCTGCAACGGGATGGGGGCTGTTTTGTTTGTTTCGCTTATTGTGGTAGCCAACGAGCTACAGTACTTTTACGTTTCTTTATATTATTTTATTTTTACATATTTTATTATATTTGATTTCTTTTTTTTAAAAAAAAGCGTCACTGTTTTTCTTTACTCCTTTTTTCAAAGGAGAAAAATATTTTTTCTTACGAGTGGGTACAGAGACGTTGTGGTGAATAACACTTTTAAAAAACAGGTAGTAAGACATTGTGGTACTTATTTTTTCGGCCAGCACTCGTTATCGTGGTCAGTCGAGAAAGAGTAAGACCTTGTCTAGGTAAAAGATAACTCACCCTCGAACATCCAGTACTCGTTATCGTGGTCAGTTGTTCGGGAGTAAAATAACCTTAGAGTTGTATAATGTAAATCCTGTTGGACTTTTATTTAATTATCCTATTGCGCAGCACTCGTTACCGTGGTCACCAAAAGGAGAACTTAAATTAAACTCATACAGCAGGTGTCGATAATTTACTCGTTTGACGGTTAGAGAATCGGAAACCGAAACATATCTGTTATATACACCAAGCCTTTGCGTGGCGTATACGACACCGCCAGAAAGGATTTGGCGGTTGTTTTCATATGAAATGCACAAGAGAAGTCATACGATCGTTAGGCTTCCGGTCCACTTGGAAAATCAACAGACCGTTTACTTCGCTCCGGGACAAGCCGAACGGCGAGTACACGACGATGTTCAACGTCGTACAAAACTAACCGAGTTCTTCTCGCTCAATGCACACGACGCAGAAGCTAGACAGTATCTGTACCACGAGATACCGGTCCAATACGCGTGGCAAGTGTCACATAGAAGATGGACCCGGAGGCGAAGGCGGATGGTCAACGACACTTTGGCTCGGATGTACGTGGTCAACCCTCTAGACCGAGACCGGTTCGACTTGCGAATGCTGCTGTTGCACAAGAGAGGCCCACAGTCTTTCCGAAACATGAGGACGGTCGACGGAGTCGTGTATGAGAGCTACGCGGCTGCCGCCGTCACGATGGGACTCATCGAATCCGATAGAGCGTGGTTCGCGATGGACGAGTCTGCGATGTTTGACACTCCTCGACAGTTGCGATATCTCTTCGTCACGATACTGGTGATGTACCATCCCGCAGAACCGTTGGCGCTCTACCAAGCGAGCGAGGCCACCATGATGGAGGACTTCAATCGGCGTTTCCAAGACGTTGACCGTAGCAGGGCGGCAAGTCTGGACGCCATTGGAGACCTTCTTCGTGCGCACGGAAAAACGCTTGCCGAATACGGATTGCCCAACCCGGACATCGCTATACTGGAACCCGAACCGGACGAACAACTGTTCGGGACAATAGACGCGGCGGCGTTATGGACACGACGAGTGGACGACCTGAACGATGAACAGCGGATGGTGTACGATCGGGTGATAGCGGCCGTCAACGACAACCGAAACGTCCAAAAGGTGTTCTACGTCGACGGACCCGGAGGAACGGGTAAAACGACGCTGTACGGATGCCTCATATGGTCGCTTCGTAACCGGAGGCGGTCGGTATTGTGCGTGGCATTCACTGGGATCGCGGCGTCGCTCATGGACGGCGGCATAACAGTGCATTCAACGTTCGTACTGCCGTTTGGTACGTTCAACGACGACGAGACGTCCAGCATCACCATGCAGTCTAAACGCGCGCAAAGGATACGTTATGCGCTTATCGTCTGGGACGAAGTGCCCATGTCACCGGGACCACAACTCGCGGTGGTCGATCGTTTGCTCAGGGACATCATGGGATCGGAATCTCCGTTCGGCGGTAAACCGGTCCTGTTCGCGGGCGACTTCAGGCAAATATTGCCCGTCGTCCGCCGGGGAAGCAGGAGTGTCATCGTCATGTCGTCGATTAAGCACAACTCTTTGTGGCAAAACTCGGAGAAGTTTGAATTGACGCGAAACATGCGCGCCGGTAATGATGCGGACTTCGCGGATTGGTTGCTCCTGCTCGGCAGCGGTCAATTGCCAACGGTCGACGGTGTTCAAGACACCGTTGAAATCCCACGGGAAATGGTATGTGACGTTGTCGAATTAATTGATTTTGTTTACCCGCAGCACATATCGTTGGCTAACGTTGACGATTTTGCTCGGAAAATTGTTCTGTGTCCCAGAAACGACGAATGCAGACAAATCAATCGTACAGTGTTACAGCGCATTGAGGGCGCTGAGAGGACGTATACTGCCATAGACACCGTGGTGATCGACGATCCCGACGAGGAAGCCAATTTTCCTACCGAGTTTCTCAACTTGCTGGAACTGAACGGACTGCCGCCGTTCAAATTGACGCTCAGGGTCGGCGCCATCGTCATGTTGCTGAGGAATCTTGATCCAAAGAGAAAACTGTGCAACGGTACGAGGTTAGTGGTCACCGAACTCCGGCGACACAACTTCAGAGCGAGGGTGCTGTCTGGTGATGGTGGTGCGCAAGACGACGTTATCATACCAGCGATACCGATGACTGCCGGTGGTGAGGACGACCTGCCTTTCAAAATGAAACGGATTCAGTTCCCGGTAAGGTTGTCGTTTGCGATGACAATCAACAAGTCTCAGGGTCAAACGTTCGACCGAGTTGGATTGCTCCTACTGTCGCCGGTGTTCACTCACGGGCAACTGTACGTTGCATTTTCCAGAGTCAGAAACGCTCAATCTGTCAAAGTCGGGATGTACGATGATGGTAACGGTCGATTCGTCACAAAGAACATTGTGCACAGGGAAGTTCTACTAACACGGTAGTAGGTATTAGCGACGGTGAAATTTTTCACAAAAAGACCATATCAGATTTAAAATAAATTAAATATAGTATTCTGTTCCTAAACATTAAACATCGCTTTAGTATTGGTCACTCTTAATTATACATTTTACTTCTGATATATTTTTTTTGAGACTTTCTAGCCGGAGACTACAGCATTATTTATATACAACTTGGTTGTATACCGATCATGGTTCTTTGATCCACCGAGCGATGGCCATTTGAAGTACCTAATCCTTAGGGATCCGTATATTCTTAGGTACTTCATGTACAGTTGGGTTCTTTCTACAGTCATGTAGCTGCTATTCACTGTGCACTGTGGGGAGAAAGTTCGACAACCTCCACGTGGTTCTATCTGGATGCGAATCAGCTACAAAGCGGATTCGTATCTAATAGTCGAACAAGTATTTCACATTTCAACTGTATAACTAATTGTTTATTATTATTATTATCATTATAATATATAATATAATACAATATTTGATCGGTTTGACTCTGTGATATTGTAATTAATTTGTACATCACAAAACATCTGTCATCTAAGCACCATGTATGTTTTGTACTACTGTTTTTTTTTTAACTTATATATTATGAGACGTTATGCTTAAAATGCTGGTTTAATGTAAACCAGTTATCTAAACATTATACATACTCATTCATCTTTTCACTTACAAAGCATTATTGATTTTAATTGGTTCTGAATAAACCAATACATTTTATTACAATAAATTGTCTTATTTTTATTTAACTACTTATTATATTTGATTAATGCTGAGTTATAAATTATAATTATCAAACAATTCTTTATTTTATTTATCTTTCCTTCACATATATTAATAATACTGACTATATAACGAATACGTGACACTGGTCAATTATGTAAAATATTATTACATTATTTTAAAATGTATTATGTAAATGATGATGTATTTAAAAGTACATATTACAAAGATTTACTTTAGGTGATGACTGATTGCTAGACCCCCCCTCAAATACTTAATTTCTATTCTATCGTGTAATTCTTTTGCGTTTCAAAATTATTCTGAAATCAAATTTCAAATATTTCAAATACCTACAATAAAAAATAAAAAAATAAATTAAAATTGTAGAAAAGTCAACTCAAATACTTATTGTTGTATTCATTGTAACTAATGCCAATTTTAATAATTCTTCATAATACATATTATAATCGATCCTACTGCGGCGATTTGATAAACACGGCCACCTGAACGCTCTAAATTTATTGCATTCTTTTCAAGTTATTTTTTGATTTTTTAATTTGAATTTTGAAAATTAAAGCTATTGCTTTCTCTTATACGATAAAATACATACGTCTACGATTTTTTTTTAATACCATATTATTACGATTATTATTAGTATAATAATATAAAGTGTAGTACTACAACGCGTTAATGGAGTACATTTTGAATTTTTATGACATTTGATATGTTTTATATAGTTTCCTACATATCAAAAACAACATCTGATATATCTGATATATCTGAACTTTGACATTAGGAGGTATGAAAATTATGGATTTAACTTTCGGACATCGATTTACATCATATATTATGATGACTGATAGCTAGACATTCAACTACCATTTTCACTAAATAAATTTTATAATATGAAAAAAAGAATCAGGCATGCGACGGGAGTACGGGACACGGTATCAGATTGTTCATATTATACTATATTGGTATCATAACCTACTATTCACACATCGTCCGCGATCCGACGCAGTCCGGATTGCCTACGTGGTGGGTTTAATGGCGTTTAATTCGATTTTTCCCAATGATAACTGGCAACTCGACTTGAATGCTCACATGTTGTTCGACTTTATACTTATTATCCTACAATACAACATTAGACTTTCGACGTCGGAGGCGCAGGCATCACGTGATGTGATGATTGATAGCTAGACACTCGACTATCATTTTCGCTAAATACATTTTTTTATATACAAAAAGAACAGGGCATGCAATGGAAAACGGTATTACACCAGTTAAGGACTGATAGCTAGACACTCAATTACCATTTTTCGTATTTATTTACTCGACTTCAGTACTTTTTTACTTTTTTAGTGTATGATTTCTTTTCTAGACACCCGATTATAATTTCCGACCGAATTCTTGATAGCACGATTTTCTCACGACCCCCTCGAAGGCGCCGAAGGCGGCTTCCACCAGCCCAGAAATCGAGGCACACCGACCCTCTCGAAGGTTAGGTTAGGACCCCCTCGGCTCCTACCAAACCACCGGAGGTTAGGTTAACTAAAATTGTGACTACTGGACTTTTTACGATATTTTCTTTACAGTCCCGTCTCCGATCTAGGGTACTCATTTAGAGTGAATATCACTTAGACCGAATATCATTTAGATCGAATTTCACAGCAGAGCGAGGCACACCCGGCTAGCAGGCTGACCTGCTAGTTATATAAGAAAACGTGAAGCGGTTCGTCTTTCCGCCAGCGCGGCGCCACCCGTATTATAGACAATTACCAATCACAAAATTCTGTTCCGCCGCGCTATTTACCTAACCTAACCTTAACCTAACCGTACCTGTTACCACATAAACGTTTTAGTTTTTATAGAATTATTTATAATATTCTACCTTTTTACTATAGTATTTATTTTATTTAATACTTTTATACCAATTATACCTACCTACAATAAAATTTACGAATTTCAAAGATACAATTCACGAGTGCACCACAAAATAAAATATCGATATTTTGTAATTATTTAATAATAAAATAATAAATAGAACACTAGTAATTGGTATACATAGTGTTATTATAGTATACATAGTATTTTATCGTTAAAAATTGTATTGAATTAAAATTATGTTAAGCTGCGTTTACATATGAGCGCGAGCACGAGTGAGCACTGAGCGGCTCGTGTGTGTAAACGGTGAGCTGAGCGGCTCAGTTTAAATTTTTTCGCTCGCGAACCACAATAACCGCGAGCCAAAGATTGTCGGTATCATGGTTGTGCTCAAAGGATTTAATTGATATTTGAGCTGAATTCGCTCGTCATATTCGAACGGATTTAAGAGCTAAATAGAGTTTTACTGTATTGAATTATTATTTTATTTTATTCAAATGCCTTCATATAGCATAAAAAATAGCTATAACAGATTTATTACATTTAAATATAATGAAATAATTACTAGTTGACAGTTGTATTTATTTATTTTATTATTATTACCTAATTTAATTAAATAATAAGTAGGAATAACATGGGCATTCCATTGCCTGTAAGACAGTGTATTTGCCACACAGGGACTACAAATATAATTTTGAAAATATTAACCTTTATAATTGTTTAAATAAACATTTAATTTATAAATTTAATGTATAATTTTTGGTATAAGTTTTTAAATGTTAAATATAAATTTTGATTAATATTTTAGTACATAATAGTTAATATAAGTCCTATATTAATAGTAAACATATTTGTAAACAGTTCTATTTTTAAATAATTTTGTGGTGTATTGTGAATGTTGTGATTAGTCATTTATATATTATATTTAATAATAATTTGACAAAATCGATTGTGAAATAGTTTATATCAGTTTAGTATAACTTCAGTGTTCAGTCGTGTTACAATACAGTGTTATACAGTTCATTAATCTGAAGTTTAGATTTATATAAATTATAATGTCTATTGATTGGGATCAAGATAAATATATAAAATTAATACAGCTATATGAACGCAATCCCATACTGTGGGATGCTCAAAATGTGCAACATTATAATAAAAATTTGAAAAACGACGCATGGAAAAGCATAGGAAAAGAAATGGCTGAAGATGAAGATGTAATTAAAAAAAAAATGACCAGTGTAGTAACCAGTGATAGTTACTGCACGCTTCTTTTACGACGAATGCACGTTCCGTCGTAGGTTGGAGAGTTGAGGTATATATAAGTTAACAATAAATTAATAAGACAATTGATACGTTTATTAACTTATAAAACAATCATGAAAAGGCTTTCGTTAGCGTAAGCACAAGTACTTAGCTACCGGAGAGCAAGTGACAACACTAACTTGGTCTAACTGACTCTTAACTAACTCTAACTAACTCTAATTAAATCTATGATGAGGACTCATATTTATATGGAACATGCCGTGATGGAGAATCGGATGATCTACGTCTATGAAGTGGCGTGATGTGTCTAATCCAATCAGGAAACGGCATTAGTGGTCCGACTCGGTGGCGTGATATAGTCATAGGCCACTGGACTTCGGAACTACGGTTTTATACTAAAAACGTCGGTTTACTACACCAGTCTATTGGGGTTATTCAGGCTAGAAAAATCAAAAATCAAAAATTCATTACGTACAGGAAAAGATAATAAATGTTTTATAATTTTCTCTGTACTCTATATTATAACAAGGTATTAAAATAATTATTAAGAAATAATGTAACGTAATGCTTGAATTATTGTAAGACGCTCTTAAATTTTATTCACATCAATATTGTTAACTTAGGTCGAGATGATATTTATAAGACAAAATGGTTTGGATTTATGCATATGCAGTTTTTAAACGACAAAGACGAACCAAGGAAAACAATAAATGTAAGTTCATAGTTATAATAATACTGTAATATTAGTTAAGTACCTATATTATATTGGTATATATATATATGCTATATAGGTATAGAGTATAGACATTTCCTCATTTACAATACACATTTTAATTTAATTAAAATTTAAAATATTAGGTAAAGTAATTTGTAGTACGTATTATTTATGTAACATTATGAACTAGATCTATAGTAAGGTAAGTACACAAAAATAAAACCTATCAGTAATTCAAAATAATCTTCCTCAGTATATTGTTCACGTATAAAATTAAACGACTACAAATTAAAAAAAAAACAAATAAAGTATTGTTTAAAATACATTATTTTATATATAAAATTTCGGTATCAAATCAAAATCAAATTTAATATAGATTAAGCATAATTATCTTGCCATGTCACTTTACCATTAGTTATAAAAAAATCGGCGAACTCATCTCTTATTTCTTCAGCCACATTTGTATTTCTACGTGGTACATTTCTTAGAGGTAACATTGATGTCATTCCTTCTTCGTTCAACCTCCAGTTACCCGACATAATTTTTCCATTTTCTTCAAAATCAAAAGTCCCTGATGGCGAGTAAATATTGGTTGAAGCAGAGCTTTTTCTTAAAAAATTATGTAAATGGACGATAGCCATAACTATAATTTCTGCCGTTTTTGGTTGTAATAATAATGGTTTTCGTAAACATCTGAAAACTGAAGATACAATTCCAAACGCATTTTCGACTACCCTTCTTGCCCTACTTAATCTATAGTTAAAGATTCTTTTAATTGACCCTTTAGGTTGAATACCAGAATATGGTTTCATGAGGTTTTCACCTAGTGGAAAAGCTTTATCGCCAATGAATACATATGGTATAGGTATATTCCTGCCAGGCAGAGGTTGTTGATCGGGTAAATTCAAAGTTTTATCTTCCATTCTTCTGCAGAGTTCTGTATTTTTAAATAATCCACCGTCGGAAATTCGACCTTGACACCCAATGTCTACAAATAAAAAATTGTAATTTGCGTCTACTAACTAAGGCGAATAAAACTACAGGGTGATTTTTTTATCGTGAACCAGTTAATATCTCGGGAAGTATTAGGAATTTTGAAATAATTTTTTTTTTTAATTTTCTAAGTTTTACATTTTACACTTTGTTACAATTTTGATAATTTTAACTTCCTCCCTTATTTGATAAAACACTATCAACTTTCGATTTTCAAATTGCAATACCTATTTTCGATAACGAAAATCTATAAACATACTGAAAAAAATAATTTTAACATTTATAGAATTTAATTTGAGTAATCCGTTTGCAACTTATTAATGCTTCAATATTCGTTTAATTTACTGCTACTGGACAATTTCACAAACCCAAACAGTAAAAACCAGAAGTCAAAACGAAATTTTATCTCAATTTAACAATACCTATAACGGTCATAATCGATAATAACACAATAGATAAACAATACTATGTCCAATCTTCACTCCCACCGGAACACCGAGTGTCAGTGAAAGACTATCCAGCAGCAGCTCGGCTGTATCAGCTATAAAGTATAAAAATAACATTTTATAATTTACCATCATGGTTACACATGGTTACTGATTCGTGGTATAAGTTCTTATCACTTATTAGTAGCATTGTCAATAGCCTAACAAATTCTATTGATGATAAAATAAAATGATAAAACTTACTTGCATAGTCGACTCCAACAGAACAACAATGGACAAATAGCCCTGTTTATAAAATTTTGCTTCGGACACATCCGATACAGTTTTTTTTTGAACTTTTAAAAATTGTTCATATGAACTCGGAAATTCATCCATCTTACCCATATTTTAAAATGAAATAAAATTTAAAACAGTAACTGTCTGTATTTTAAAGAAATTCTGTGAGATGTTAACTCAACGGAGAACAGATAAAATGTGAAAAACCAATAATACTATAAATATAGGAAATGGATGGGTATCTTTATCTTTTTTACCTATGTGAAACATGTCATGTTCATCATTCAATCAATTATGTTTTATAGTGATGTGTAGATATACATATAAGCATGTATATAGATAACAAAAATTATATAAATTTGGAAAACCCAATGCTTTATGTTTTATACATATTGAAGAAGATATAATATTGTATAATTTGTTAATTTATTTAAGTTTATTATTTGTTAACTATACATAATACATATGAATTAATATAAGTGATAAGAACTTATACCACGAATCAGTAACCATGTGTAACCATGATGGTAAATTATAAAATGTTATTTTTATACTTTATAGCTGATACAGCCGAGCTGCTGCTGGCTAGTCGTTCACTGACACTCGGTGTTCCGGTGGGAGTGAAGATTGGACATAGTATTGTTTATCTATTGTGTTATTATCGATTATGACCGTTATAGGTATTGTTAAATTGAGATAAAATTTCGTTTTGACTTCTGGTTTTTACTGTTGGGTTTGTGAAATTGTCCAGTAGCAGTAAATTAAACGAATATTGAAGCATTAATAAGTTGCAAACGGATTACTCAAATTAAATTCTATAAATGTTAAAATTATTTTTTTCAGTATGTTTATAGATTTTCGTTATCGAAAATAGGTATTGCAATTTGAAAATCGAAAGTTGATAGTGTTTTATCAAATAAGGGAGGAAGTTAAAATTATCAAAATTGTAACAAAGTGTAAAATAGTAAAACTTAGAAAATTAAAAAAAAAAATTATTTCAAAATTCCTAATACTTCCCGAGATATTAACTGGTTCACGATAAAAAAATCACCCTGTATAATGTTTTTAATAGTTCTTTTGGATTCATAGTTCGGAGTTGGTCAATGTTTTCGACAGATAGTAGTTCCTCATACTCTATGGCTAATTCTTGTAAATCTATATCTTCGCCAATAGATTTATGGACATCTTGTATGTTTGTATGTGGTGAAATATGGACAAATGGTTTTATAGTTGTAAGAAGATTCTCATCGATTGAAAAACGCTGATTTAAAAATTCTTGAAGATGTAGTAAACTGACGGAGTCGTTTCACTATTTTTTTCTATTTTAATTCATTTACATGACCTTCGCATGTAAATACTTTATTAACAAACTCTTAGCCATACGTAATTAATTTTGCTGGCGATTTTTAAGAATCAAGGCGTATGGGAAAAACAATCAGAAACAACCTTTCGATTTAAGAAGTTGATTTAACAAGCAAGCCGTACGCATAAATTACAAATCCGCACGCCTTAGCGTAATAGCACAACAAGTCCAACCCAGGGTTAATTAACTTTTAGGTGTAAAACCACTTTTCGCAGCTACAATAACAACAATCACTGACTCGCCTTTTTGTCCATCTCCTAATCTCTATCATGTACAACCAGGGGGTACAGAGAACCATATAAATACGGGTCTCTGTCCGTCTTAGAATTAGAATTAGTTTACATCTACACAGAACTAGTCTATGACCAAATTTTAGATTAACTATTTTCTCGGGCAGTTACTTAACGTGCTGTCCTCAAATTTATATACAATTTTATTAACAAGTTTAACTTTAACTTTAATAAACATTTCTATTAACATTGTGTCTTGTCTCACTTTTAAAAACCTAATCCTTTCCGACCAAACTGGTCCAACTGCAAACGTCAAGCACTCATTTATAAACGATAGTGAGAGATCACTACAAAGAGAACACAATATTTTATAATTTACAGCTTCTAGACTCCTCTATTGTGTTATGAACTTGTGATGAGATTGACGTTGAGTATTCATTTTTATTATGCTGATTGAATTTAGTTTAATTGATCCGTCTTCATCAGTTTTCAACTGATTATCTAAAGCCATTAACCATCCACCTATTAGTGAGCTGGATTTTAATATTTCGATTTTATTGATACATTTTTTTGTTTTTTCTTCCATTGAAATTATATTTAAATCATCTGACTGTAACTGCTGTTGATATCTTGAAAATAATAATAAAATATCGGAAAAAGATGCTATGAGGCGAATATTATACTCTTGAGTAAGAAACTTAGAGTGGCCAATATAAACTTTATCCTTTGAGTCTTTAAAAAAGTGTACTAAACAAGACCAGGAAACTAATACATTGTTTAGAAGAGTGTATGAGAACTGTGACCATCGAACTTCAAATATTTTAGGCAGTTTTAGCAATGGAAGATTATATTTAGAAGAAATATTCTTAAACTCTCGTGTTCGCAAACCTGACTTTCGGAAGAATGTTGTCAATCCAATCAGTGTTTGAAACAGTAAATTTACTTCTGATACTGAAGAGCTTACTGATTCCCAAGCTAAATTAGATCTATGGGCCGCACACCATAGCGTAATTAAAGGAGACATAACTTCATTTTCACAAAGAGTTTTTTTTAAATTTGTTGTCAGAGTCCATAAACCTGATTTTTCTCCAATATTGGAACTTGCTCCATCAGTAACAATAGATGTTGTTTTTTTTTTAAAACTTCATTAACATTTTCAGTATCTAAAATTTTGATACATGCTGTTTTTAATGCATCATATATACCTTTAGCTCCTCTTTCAATGGGTTCTGTAGCTCCAAGGAAATAAAGTTTTTCCTCTCCTCTTAATGATATTGATTTAATCAATACATACATTTTATCAATTTGAGTACGATCGACACTCCCATCACATCTTAATGACAATGCAAACGAATCATTAAGGATTTCTTCGACAAATCTAGACCGATGACTTTCAACAATACATTGAAGAAAATCATAATGACCATGTGGAGTAAGATACTGGAGTTCATATTCATCCATAGTATCAGCCATATCTCCATTTGTACAAAACGAGTGTGCGTTAAGGGAAACAACAACTCTACTAGGAAATTAATATGCAGATAATGTTAGTTTTTTTGCATCATTATAAACATGTATTAATAAAGTACCTATTTTCTTAGCCAATTTTTCATTAGAATAGTTGATAGCTTTCCCCATTGGTGTTACAGCCATTTAATCAGAAGTATTTAAACTTTTAAATTTATTTACCTTAACTGCTTCAATATGATACAAGGTAGATACATGTTCACTAACAATTTTTTCGCGGTATATTGTTCCAGAGACTTGAGCAATTTCAGGAATTTTTGATTTATTTGTGTATTTTTTTATTAAGTTTGGTTCTTCATAACATGGTGTACAACGAATGTAATGTCTACTTTTGATATAAAAATGTTTAAAAAACAAATATTTTTTATTAGTAGTGCAATTTAATGATGACTTTTATATTACACTTTCAATACACTTATCGGTTACAGTGGTTACAGGAGACACATGTTGTTCTAATATATTTGAATCATTAGATGTAGTTGTTGTGTAGGTCTGTACATCGATTTCAGTATGAGGCTTATCGGCATTATCAACTAAAATAAACAATAATTACATTTTTATTTATTAATATTGTTAAATTTATATACTACAGAATTAAAATATTCACTAGGTAATATGTAAGTAGCTATTGTATTTATACCTTGAATATCTTCAGAATTATGTGTATTTGTTTTCAACAGCCATGCATTCAACAGATTTGAAGTACATTTGTTTTCTTTTTTATTAGTCTATACAATTTTCAAAAAATGTGTAAGTATATACTTTTAATAATCAAATAACTAAGCAAAACAAACTTAATAATTTTAATAATTAAATTCTTCTGAAGTTCCCAGTTCTATACAAGTATAAAACCTCATTTAACTATTCTAGTGCATGCTTTGACCGAATGCTTAAAAATATGTTTATTAAATACTAGGTTATATAGCTTTTCTAATAAATAATACCTACTAAACTAGCAATAAAGTGTACATACAATTGCAACATAATATACTGATTCCGCGACAGTTCATCGCGCATCAATTTATCGCGCGAAAAATCATCTCCGACGTTTTATCGCATGCTGAATAATCGTGCAGTATCTTATAAATATTTCGTCGTAGTTATTTAATCGTGAACACAACGTCGCTCGTTTAATTTCATCGTGCTTCACTTTATCGCAAGATTATCATCGTATTATTCGTATTATACGTAAAATCAAATACGAAGTGTAATTCCTAGGTATATTATAAAAATAACTATTATATAATAAAAATTTAAAAAAAAACTCGATATCATTATGGAAAATTACCTATAGGAAGATTACAATTCATTACTTCGGTAGGTATAGATCAGACTATTAGAGTTATACATGTAGGTACGTATTATAGTGACAGCGTGTATTTTATTTGTTCATCTTCGTCAACTCGTCGTATTATAAAAAAGTAACCAAATATATTTTAAGTAAGTACATAATTATATAATTTTTAACTAATTTTATATCAACCCCTATATTCTTTGTATGAAAATTATAATTATTAAAATTTAAAATAAGTCAAATAATCATAATTGGGTGTAAATGCACTAAAAATGCAAAAAAAATGCAATATAAAATGCCAAAAATTATAGTAGGTATAAAATGTACTTAAAATGATTTTAATTTAATTTTAGATTCTGAGCAAAAATGTACAACTACACGATTATTACATTTTACATGCATAAAAATGTGTTTATTTAATAAAAAAAAAAAAAAAAACTTAAATGTTGATTGAATTTGAATTTCACGAGGTTAAGTTAAGTTAATTCAATTATTAATGATAGGTATGGAGTTGGAGTTTGTCAAAAATACGAAAGGAAAGGATCAACTTATTTATCGCGGTTTTATTTACAACAAAGAGAGAGAATTGAAAAATAAGACTTATTGGAAATGTATAGAATATTACACAATGAGATGCAAAGGTCGTGTTCATACAGCTTTGAGTCAAGTAGTGAGGGACCACACACATTTCCAACATAACCATGAAGTAAGGGGCGGTCAAAGTGGAGCAGCACGTGTGATGTCAAAAATCAGAGAGGCTACAATTAAGTCAAATGATAAGCCTCAACAAATCCTTGCAGTAGCATCACTTGGAATTTCAGAATCCGCACAAGCAGCACTGCCATCAGATCGTGCTATTTCTAAAACTACACAACGGATCAGAAAAACTATAAATAAAGCTCCCACAACACCATCATCATTAGCAGAACTGATTATCCAAGAACCATATTCAGAAACACTTAACGGAGAAAAATTTCTTCAATTTAATAGTGGAGTATATGATGCGAATCGTTTTTTTATTTTCTCTACAGCTAGAAACTTAGATACATTGGCACAATCGGATCATTAGTTTGGTGATGGAACTTTCAAGTCAACTCCTCCACTATTTACACAAGTACTTACCATTCATTCAATGCAGGATGAATCAGTGCTTCCAATGGTTTATGTTTTGGTACCAAATAAACAGAGGTCTACTTACCATCGAATTTTGACACAACTTATTGATTTAAAAAGAGAACTGAAACCAGTATCAGTAATGACAGATTACGAAACTGCGTAGTATTCTGCGTTCCAATCGGCTTTTCCCGGAGTTCGAATTCGTGGCTGCTTCTACCACTTTCACTAATGTTTTTGGAGAAGAATTAAGCAAGAACCAAATATTCAAGCTAAATATCGTGACGATACTGATCCAGATTTTCAAATACACCTAAAAACCTTAATGTCTCTCGCTTTTGTTCCAGTACCAGATGTCATCGAAAAATTTATGGAATTATTGGAAACTTCTTTCTTCGAGGATAATGAAAATTTGCTAAGCCCATTAGTGAACTACTTCGAAGATACCTGGATAGGTCGTCCGAATCGTCGTGGTACAGGACGAAGTGCTCCTCTTTTTCCTTTGGATATGTGGAACCAATACCAAGGAACAATGGAAAAACTTCCAAAAACCAATAATTATATTGAAGGTTGGCATAAGAAATTTTCTTCTTTGCTGGATTGTCACCACTCGAATATTTGGAAATTTTTGGACAAAATAAAGGAATCCCAAAGTTTAACGGAAAGACGCAAACACAATTAACTGCTGGTCGACTTCCGCGGATTGGGCAGAAAACATACCGCAACACAGCAGAAAGAATTATTAGGATTGTAGATGACTATGGAAATAAACCAATCTGGTTCTATTTAAAAGGATTGGCCTTCAAATTTGATATCTAAAAACATTGAATATTTTTATTACTATTTATTTTAAATTTAATTTTTTGTGATTTTTAGAATTGTATAATATTTTTTATTTTAATATATTTGATTTTTAGTGATTTTTAGAATTGTATAGTATTTTTTATTTTAAAATTGTACCTAATAATTTAACTTTTTTTTATTATTATTGAACTAATAAAGCTAATAAATTAACTAACATTTTATAATAAAATCTAATAATAATTAATCATTTATGAATGACAAATCAAATTATGTAGGAATACGATGATGGATATTGCGATGAAGTATCATACACGATGATATGCCATGCGATTAAATGTATTCGATAAACTGTTACACGATGAAATGATGGCGAGGATGTTTTGAGCGATGAACTGACGCACGATGAATAGGCTCGCGATGAAATAGCGACGATGAAAGGACGGTGTACCTAATATATGCTAAAGCCTAAAAAGCAAATAATATACATGCCAAAATAATGAAAAGTGATATCAAACTTTCCGTTAAAATATTGTACTGTACAGTGCACAATATAATATTTAATGTTGCAAATTGTATTATGATATAAAAACAAAAAATATTAATCATCAAAGCTAAATCCTTGGATTGAATTAAATAGGTACACTAAATAATAAAACATAATTTTTATAAACAATAGTGAATAGTGTATAGTGTGTACAATATTAACCATAACTTCATCATTAATTTGTATTATATAATGTATAGGTACATGATAATACACGTCTTTATACATGATTTGGTAAAAAAAAAAAAAAAACACTAACTATCTAAGAAAACAAAACTGCTTTACATACCTTTTTTGACTCCATAATGGCACTGTAAATAGCAGAACACAGAAGACTGATCAATCGACAATCAATGAACAATATTTTTTCAAAAAAAGATTAAAATTTGCATCTACTTATTGTCATGAACAGAATCAGTAATCACGTTAAAATTATTTTTTTGAATGTTTATATGTTATCACAATTATTCATAGTGTAGGTTGACCTTAATTTGAACACAATCACAATATTTGGCGGCATAACGTAACGGTCATGACCACGGTTTTAGAACCGTTTTATGACCGTAATTTTAATCTTTTAATAATTATAGATAAATATTTACTATCAATGTTTTAATCATAATTTCTAATAAATTCAGGAAACAAAATGTCAAATGGTACCTATGTCATATGTTACAAGTTCATAGACATAGGTAGTATAAAATTAATTATTGAAAATTCAAATCATAATATTTTTTATGATCTGCACAACATTTAAATAAGAACTATACATTTTTATGTAGAACTGCACATTTTATACACAACTGCCAGTGTTCGGATTAGATAAGTATTTTTGTATCTAAATAAAGATAAAGATAATGCAACTCAAATGTATCTAGATACAGATAAAAGATAACTTAACTCATATTTATCTAGATTAAGATAAAGATAAATACTTTTTTATCTAGATATAAAAAAAGATACAATTTTTTTTTTAAATGGTTTTAATATAATCTGACCAAACAATATAGTTTTTCTTTTATTATTCTATTTACTGTTGCCATATAGTCTACAGCATTATTTCTATACCTAGCTATATTATATTATAGTATGATACAGCCTAAGTGCCTAATACAGATTAAATGTGCCATGTATTTTTTATTATATTTATGTATTAATTATTATTATTTGTTAATGAAATAACAAATAAACCGCTCATGCCTCATTGTAAAGTCATACAAATAAATAAATAAATAAAATAACAAATACAGAACAGTATACTTAACCTGTAATTTTGAAATAGATAGCTAACAGGTCATAAATTTATAATAAAATTGATAATTTTGAAACGTTCATAATATAATAATGATATAAATGAATATATACTAACAAAGTAGCAAACTAAATTAAACATACTTGAATACCTAAGTTGTTTGAATTACAATTTAACAGGAGTAATGTTTTTCAAATTAACTAAAAAAACTAAGCATTAATTTATAAAATTACAATCTCTTCTTATCAGGATAATTATATAATCTTAATAATTAATAATAGAAATGTGGAGTATTAAAAAGTATATTAAAAATCTACATTTAAGTCAAATGTAATTAACAATTGTGATGTTTTTAAAATTAAAAAAAAAACCTAGAGATTTAAATTGTATATAATCTACAAATGATTAAATGTAATGAACTTAAAATATCATTTATTTTGATTACATCTACAGCATAATAGCATTTCAAATACTGTGTCACTGAGTCTATTCCTCCTAGGAGTTAATATTTGAGAACCACTACTGAATAGTCTCTCAACAGGAGCAGACGATGGGAGGGACGTATTATACTTTAAAAAAACTTGTTTGACTATGGGAAAGTTATCTAATAATGATAATTCTTTATTTTTACAGTCCAAATAAGAAAGAGCTTGAACACTAGCCAAATTATTTTTTTCCCTTCTGTTTTCTCCTACAGTATCTCCAGAATTACATCCTTCAAAATCATTATCAGCCCCATTTAGAATATTATAGAATTCATTATCACTAGCACCATCATTCTCATCTTCAGATGCATTTTCGGTGATTTTTTCAACTGCATTTATTTTATCGCATTCAGAAAGAAATAGTTGCTTACATAATTTTTTATATCTTATAGGCACCCAATTAAGTTTGAAATTAGGGTGACTGATAGAAGCTAAGATAAAAGTTTTACTCGGGGGGGTTTCTAATTTATAAATATAATCAAACCGCTTTTCAAGACTTTTAATAATTAATAAAGATAATGGTCTACAATGTGTTAAATGCGAAGCTTGTATCAACCTGAGTCTTAATGCAATTATTGTTGGAGCTACATAACCCAAGAAAATGGATTTCTCCCCTTGTAATTTATCGAGGGCTAATGCTAAAGGTTCCATTACTAAACAGTATTCTTCAAGAAATTTCCATTCAATAATTTTTAATTTATTTATTTTCAACTCATCAAACCCACACAACAATTTTTCTTTGTTAGCTAGAATTTTTTTAACTGCATTAAACATAGAATTCTATCTTGTCAGGATGGGTACTGGAAACTTGCAATTGCAGATATCATAAATTTTGTCTGATGCAACAGAGCTCCTACTTATAATATTCCAAAATGACTGTAATTTTTCAAATACAGATTTTGATATTTTTTTATATGATATATCTGAAATTTTACTTATGTCTGAAGTGGCAATCAAGCTTAGTGTATGTGCAGCACAAGTTAAATGTTCTGGTAAACTAATATCATCATCATACTCATTCACTAGTTCATTAGAATCTAAAAAAATGTTTGATAATTCAACAACATCAACATTTGAATTTGTGTCATCTTCCTCAGATCCTATGTCAGAACTACTTTCATTAAAATTTTCTAAAGAGATTGTTGTTGGCGCTACATATGGTTTTTGTGACTGCATAGAAAATGTTCGAAAAGCTTTTCCAAAATTGGAAGCGTTATCTGTCACACAATGTGTAATTTTAGAATTTTTAATATTAAATGTTTTTAGAATTTCAATGATACCTTTTGCAATGTTTAAATATGTATGGCTACCTTTGACACGTCTACATCCTAATACATAAGAGCATATATTATAATTGTTTTTATTAATATAATGACAAGTCATGCCAAGGTAACTAGTGGAAGCGGCCGGAGCTTACTCTGAATCACATTGCGTGATTAATCGGAAGCACCGACCACACCAAGCCAAATATTAATGCAACATTACATGCGAACAGTGTTTAAACAAATTAGTAGAAAAAAATGAGACATTCATAAGATCACAGTGTTAGCTTTTGTATGAATGATTTTATAAAATATAGACTTTTAAAAGTTATACATTTTATAATTTTATTGACACAAACTAACAAAAAATCATAAATGAAAATATTTATTAAATAAATTGTTGAATTCTATGGAGCGATTGCCCGTGAATCAGAATAAGGTAAAATAATGTCAAATATAATAGCAAATTTCAATATTTAGGTGCTGAAATTTGCTGAAAATAAAAATCAATTATCAAACTTTAAAATATCAATAAAAAATATAATTTAGGTAATAAAAAAACTTATGTCACATTTATTTTTAAGTCTTAGACAGGTACAAATGTACAATGACATTTGGACCAACTAAATATTTTGCTTTATTCTAACTTATTAGTTACCTATCATACATATTATATTTCAATAAACTTTTGTCTTAAACTGATTCAAGAAAATAGATCATATGCAATAAAAGTTTAAATTTAAATCAATAGGCTAAGTAAAAATTAAATAACTGAATAATGCATATTGAACTATGATGAAAAAGCTAATTTGAAATTTGAAATCTTAGACAGGTACAAAATAAATGGTGTACAATGACTGAGACTAATTAAACATTTTGCTTTATTGATCACATCCTATAACCGTTTTAAATAAAATATTAAATAATTATAAAGTACCTTTTAAGTGTTTATAGATAAATGTACCAAATTATCAAAATTACATGTTCTGAATTTCTGATGACAGTTTAAAACTAACGCAACAATTTCCAGACGATAATAACACGTTGACAAAAATTCACATAATGATGATTCAAAAATATAAACTTGATTGAAACAATTAGATATGTACCTAATAACTATTTAAATTTAGTTTAAATTTTAAATTGTAAATGTCATAAAAATTATGAAGTCAGAAACTCAGGTGTCAGGACTCAGAAGTCAGTAACTAAATGTTAAAAAAAAATGTGTTATCATTTTATCAACAAACCACCACATGAAACCTAAACAGTAATCATTTATCCTTATTATTATTATTATTATTAATCGCGGACTTATCACGTAATATAATAAATTATTTATTATGGCTTATACCACGGTTAATGCCCATACCGTATCAAGCGCTTACGAATTCCAACCTTAGAAACGTTTAAAACGTTGGTTGTTGGTTCTCATCACGATGTAGAGAAGATATCTTCTCATATACATATAAAAATGTGATTCAACATACATTAGATTTTAAATTTTATTATCTGAAGAACAACGTATACATAATATAGTATCCAGTAAGTATTTATATTTTATAATATAAGATTATCATTTTTAACTCTTAATTTTGTAGTTTTGAAAAATTGGCTGTTAAGTTTTTCTAGATCCACAGACTGGATATAGCACATTTCGGAATGTCGGTTTGATCAATTTTACCAGATTTAAAATCTGAATGCTTCGGAGATTGGACACCAACATTCCGTGGACACTATAGTTAAATATTATTTAAGTGTTTTTTTTTTTTTTTAACATGTTTAGTACAAATGGGTTTGTGGTGTTGATATTTATTAAATGCGAACTATTTACCTGTTTCGCTAACTCCATACAATCTACATTAAATGTTTTTTCCATTGCTGGTTGCAGAAGTTCTGTTGGTATGACCTTGTAACGGTTTGTACACTTCACTTCGGGAATCACTTTAGAGGAAGAATCGGGTTGAAACAATCCTATAATATTGTTATTCAATATAGCCAATTTATTTGTCCAAAAGATTAGACTATTAAATGTTCAATTTACTTTACCAATTCCACACATTTTTGTTTTAAATGATCATTCTCATTACAGTAGTTTTAATAATTAGGTACAATGTTAGTTTTTTTTTGTTTTGTTAATTATGTTAGATATGAAAGAAACCAAGTTTTGATAAACTGTAGAAACATTTCATTTTAAGTGTATTAAGGTATACATGATGTAGAAGCAGCAGTTGTGATACAACTTGTACGATATATTTACTGCTGCTGCTACAGCTGCAATGTGTGTTAGAATTAATTAAAAATTTATAAAATCTGAATTGTATACCAATTTCAATATAGAATTTCCAATGTTCTTAAGATTATCACTAGAGTTAAATCTTATCATTAATTAGCTAAGTAGCAGAGTAGGAATACTTTACCTCCTCAGCTTCCAATGAATGGAATAATAATGAAAATCTGTGCTTATAAGTCCAATTCTGTTGTACTATGTCGTATAATTTAATAGCAATATGAGATGTATACTTTAAATTAGAATGTACATACATTGTAGACCTAAGATACTAAACCATTGTATTAGGCGAGAGGTTACCAACCTATGATAACTGTACTGATGAACCAGATAACTGGTTGATTATGACAAAAATAGGTCTAAAATTGATGTTCTGTGACATTAATTCTAAGTGGTCTGTAGTGTCAAAAAGGTTGGGAACCACTATTGGATGCATAAGATAATGTAGTTAAATAGATCATTTTTACTTATGTTTAGGGAAAACCTAAACTTTATGTAATCATACATAATCTTTATTCTCTGTACAATAACACAATAATAATAAAATGATGTATTGATATTAGTTTAAATGAAATATATACTTTTTATTTATTTTTATATTTATTATTTTACACAACTTAATTTCAAAAGTTTGTATTTAATTTAATTAAATTCTACCATGTCATTATTTACCGCCAATGAAAAAGTTGACATGATTTTTATATACCGGGAGTGTAATAATAACTGTCGGAAATCACTGGAGCTATACAAGGAAAAATTTCCTACCAGAAATCAACCTTCTCGGATGATTTTCTCACGTTTGGTAGACAGTTTAAGGAAAACTGGACATTTTCCAGATGGAAAACACAAGTTTCACACAAGAAATGTTACTAATATTCCTGCAGAAGAAAATATTGTTACATATTTTATAGCGTTTCCAAACAATTGTATAACCAAAGCATCTAAAGATCTTGGTATACCTAAAACGTCGATACATAGAGTTTTAAAAAGGCAAAATATGTTCCTTATAAAATACATATAGTTCAACATCTCCGTGTAACTGATTATGATAGGCGTATGAATTTCATTGCTTGGTTTAAGGTTAGTAACCATAATATAATCAAAAAAAAAAAAAAATTTCATTACATTTTTATTTAGAACATTCATAACATTTAGTTATCTTTTTGTACATTATTACATCGATAATTAATTTAAACAGATTAAAATGGAAGATGATCCTTCATTTTTAAAAAAAGTATTATGGACAGATGAATGTAAGTTCCAAAATATGGCATATTGAACCGTCAAAATTCTCGTTATTGGAGTGACAAAAATCCTTGTTGGATGAGGGAAAGTAATTTTCAAGTTATGTGGAGTACAAATGTATGGTGTGGAATTGTAGGTGAAACTTTATTAGGGCCATATTTTTTGAAGGTATAATTTTTTTAGATAAAATATTAAACAGCTGAATCTGTAAAAAAATATTAAACGTTAATTTTTTTTACTCAGGTATATTAAATGGGAAAAATATTTAAACTTTTTAAAAAATATTTTACCCATATTATTGGAAGATGTGCCTCTTGACATACGGGATGATATGTACTTCCAACAAGATGGTTGCCCAGCTCATAATACTAATATTGTAAAATCATTCTTAACCTTTGATAACGCGCGTGGTTTTTAGAAACGTAACTACGCGCGTGGGGTAATTTTATACCCCATATGAAAATCAATTGAAAATTTACGCAATTTACAAAAATAATTTACTTAACAAAGATACATTACATATGAACTTTTATATATTTTATTTCAATTAATATTATATACATATTGTATAAATAGAATATTTATATTAAAAAATGAAGCTGAAAATAATATTAACTAGATCCTCTATGTTAATTTTAAACTAACAAAAACTAAAATTATTAAATTAAATTGGTTATTTTATTACATATCTATAAAGCAATCCGGACATGTTTCTATTAAATGATCACGACAAATTAATCTCGCACAGTTCGTACAAACTTTAGTGGTTTTCCTATCTTTGGCCCTTTCACAAAATGCACATCTTCCTGATGCTCGAACTCGCTGGCTGGTACCAGCGGCTTCATTAGTTTTTGTAGCGTATTGTTTTAGTCTGAACTTAATGGTCTTGGGCAATAAATCTATTGTCAAGCGATATTTTAACTGTTCTTCCATCAATTGTCGAGATAAAGTTTTCAAGAAATTTAGGCGTGACATTTTAATTTTTGTATTTTCTTGAAAGATTATTTGTGAATTAAGTCCAGCAATATTCAGTATTGAATAAAATACAGTTAGTGGCCAACGACAACTTTTTCGGGCGACTGTATAATTTTCGGTTTTTTTGTCCATGGTGTCTACAGCACTTTTGGTGCAGTTATAAAAAGTGATTATTTCTGGTTTTTTTTATTTCTTTTGTACTTTCATCAATCGTTGAGCTGTGATGCATAGTAGACAATAGCAAAACAATTTTATTTTTTTTAGGTGTATATGATACTATTGTAACTTTATCTTCACTAAAACCAAAATAAGACGTGTAAATAGGACGATTTTTTGTAGATGTAAATTCAATTGGAAGCTGTCGTTTGTTTTTTCGAATTGTTCCTACTAGAGTAAGTTTGTAATTATTGAAGA
The DNA here is from genome assembly GCF_020184175.1 of Aphis gossypii. Classification (NCBI taxonomy): domain Eukaryota; kingdom Metazoa; phylum Arthropoda; class Insecta; order Hemiptera; family Aphididae; genus Aphis; species Aphis gossypii. The sequence continues at coordinate 37,002 of NW_026083023.1, forward strand.
GGTCAATTGCAAGTGGTACACCAGTGAACCAATTATCAGTTGTAATATTGCGTCCAGTATTTCTAAATGGTTGTACTAACCGTTTCACTACACTTGATGCTGAGTTATCAAGTTTGAATGGGCCATCTGGCTGAACTCCTGCGTATATCTCCAAGTTACTTGTATAAAAATTTATGGCGTCACATACGGCAAAAATTTTAATACCATATTTCGCTGGTTTGTTGGGAATATACATTTTAAAACTACAACGACCTCGAATAGCTTGTAGTTTTTCGTCGATTGTTATATATTCCGAAACTGAATATGCGTTCTTACAATTATCAACAAAATGTTCAAATACCCACCTTATATGTGTTATTTTATCCACCTTGATTCTTTCATCTCTACCACGAATATCATCAAAACGAATACATCTTAGTAAAAATTGAAATCGCTTTTCGGACATCACACATGGTATTAATTCAGCTCCGAGTCCGTCAGTTTTCCACAAATCTAATGTACTTCGATGTCCACCTTTGATAGCTCCTAAACACAAATTATTACAAGTAAAATTTTTGTCTCGAGAAAATACAAATAATCAAAAATATTATAATGTTAGGATAAATATGTTATAATTACCTATAATGTACAAGCAACCGATTAGTGCTTTTATTTCACGATTGTTGGTATCCAAGGCATCGCGATCTCGAGAAAAGTTACAACGGACTTTAGCGATATATATATTTGTACCTTTTACAATTGTTTCAATTATTGGATTGGAAAAAAATATTTCCCAAGATTCCATTTCTGATTTCGCATTTTTGGCCACACCTTTTACGCCTGATTTTTCAGTTACTAAATTTTGTTTTATAGTGCGAATATTTTGAGTAGGGTTCTTACGAAACCATTTGGTACCATCTTTACCAACGAAATATTGAACTCTCATACTCAAAGGGACATCATCATCTGATTCATTATAACTGTTGTCGAAGTCCATCTCGTTTACCGTTATTTCATCACGTTCATGATCATATTCTAAATCATAGACAGATTGTTCCGAGTCGGTATCATGATCAGATCGATTATCATTTTCAACGACATTTTCGTCACCGCTAGATTCACCTCCCCAAACTTCAGTAATTTGGTCAGTTTCTTCTAAATAGAACTCAATACGTCTTTTTTCAAAATCATCCATGCCTAATACAATAACGAATAACACGTGCGTGCGGTAAAACTAAACTGTAATACTACTAATACGAACTACGAACTAATACAAAAACCATAACACAACTACGCGCGTGGGGTAAATAATTGCCGGATTCGGGTTTCACCTGTAACGGCTGACCGTAGCGGCGACACTAAAGATAAAATAACAGTGGAATTATTTGATAACTATTGACAAACTATATTTAGGAAGGTATATGAAGTCATTAAGTGATATCTTTTGCGATAACGATGGTATTGCAATAGTTAACTTGTCTGGGGTCATTATTTACCCCACGCGCGTTATCAAAGGTTAAATGATACATTTGGTGAAAAATGGATTGGAACAGTAGGACCGATTCCCTGGCCTCCAAGGTCTCCAGATTTAACATGTCCAGACTTTTTCTTATGGGGTTACCTTAAAGATAAAGTGTATGAAACTGAATCTGTAGACATCAATGACATGAAAGAAAAAATAAGACCTGCATGTTTAAGTTTGTCCAAAGAAACATTAAAACATGTTACTGAAAGGAAGTTAATGGAACGTTTCGAAAACTGTATACAAGAAGCTGGGCATCAATTTGAACACCTTATGCAATAATATACAAAAAAATATTTGGTCTTTTAGTAAGACGCTTCAATAATAATGTTTAGCCTATAGATCTAACACAATAAATAATTTAATAAGTACCTACATTTTATTTCATTAATCATAAACAAAGATCTTCATACCAACTTCTATAATCATCAGAAAATATTGTTGCGGTTGTGATTGCTTAGAATTTATTGTATATATGCAATCCAATATAATTGGACTGGATATAATATGTAGTGATACACCTTTATTCCTATGATTTCTTCATTATAATATCTAAATTAAATTTAAATGATTGAAACATAATATAAGCTTTTACAATTTTTATTATTTCACACAACTTTATTTTGAAAAGTTGTGTACAATAATAAACAAAAAAATCAATAAAAAAATATATATGTATATTAATATACAATAAGAATAGTATATTAATAATGTATAGGTAGGTACATGTATATTTCATTTAACACAATATAAATACACAATTAAACATCATTGTATTATGTACAGAGAAATAAAATATATGTGATTAGATAAGGTTTAAAGTTTAGGTTTTCCCTAAATATAAAAAAATGATCTATTTTACAAATTATCTTATGCATTTAATATATGATATTTAATGGTTTAGTATCTTAAGTCTACACTACAATAAACGAACATTTTAATTTAAAATATACTTCTGATATTGTCATTAAATTTTATTTTACTTATAACGGTTGAAATTTTAAATTAAAATGGATAAATTTCCAAAGACTTATGAAGAATATCAAAATATGAATTCCAATGATGGTATATCAGAGTTGGAGTTTTAAAAGCACGGATATTCATTATTCATTATTATTTGATTCTTTGAAAGCTAAAAAACAGGTAAAGTATTCCTAATTTCCTACTCTGCTACTTAAAATTAGCTAATTAATGCTTATTATTATTTAAAAAATATCAATTTAAACTTTAAAATGTTTTATTCATAGAAAGCACATAATTTTAAAATTAAAAATGATATTTTGCACTCAGACTTTAGTGAAGTAACTGAATTAAGCGAAAAACTTAAGGAGGAAATTAGCAACTGTGTTTTAAAATTGGTAAATAATTCAGATTTTAATAATTTTTACTTGAGAGGATTCAATACCCGCATGTGATGTATCCGTCTTACAAGTGCTTAACAGCAAATTTACCCTCAGCAGAACACGTTAGTTTAAAAATTAGAGTGAATGAAACTTTTATGAAATTCAATGGTAAGAAAATTATCTGTGTTTGTATATTGTTTTTTTTTTTACAATAGTTTAATTTTACAGCTAACAAAAGCTAATAACTCACATAAAAACTGAATAATCGTAAAAAAATACACACATATACAAATCACAGATAATGTTTTTACCATTAAGTTTCATAATAGGTAAACACTAATTTTTTAACTAATGGAGCTTAACGTAATCTGCTGAGCATATATTATATTCTGTTACGTACTTGTAAAATAGAGAAAACAACATATGCAGATGTTGTTTCCTCATAAGACTAACATACATTGAATCAGCAGCAGTAAATACGTTTAACTGTGTTTTATCTCAACTGCTGCTGTCATATTTATGAACCTATACATGAAATGTTTCTACAGTTTATCAAAACTTGGTTTCTTTATACATATATGTATATCTAACAACATTGAAAAAAACTAACATTATAATTGTTAAAACAACTTTTGACATTAAATATTTAATAACTATAGGATGATTTGAAGAAGAAAAATCATTCAATACAACATAAGCATGATATCATGCTTAATGAAAATGAACAATTAAAACAAAAAGTTATGAAATTGGTAAGATAAATTTAACATCTAATAATCTACTAATACTAATAACTTAAACTAATACTTATTAATAAAACAAAAAATACAGAAAAAGGATGTTGAAAAGGCAATGACTCTAAGTCAAATTGAGAAGCTGTTGGACAACAAGTTGGCAAGGTTGGAAAATAATTTAGTTGGGTATCTTAAAGTTCAACCACCTATAACAACAAAAATAGACATAGCAAAACAAAGCTTTATAGGAAATTGGACTCGTTTAAATTCGAACGGGTATTCATTAGTAATCATCAGTATTCTAGCTGACTACGTGCACTTCATTGCCCGTTAAAAATGCCAATTCTATATAATGTAACGTGCCACGTTCAATCAGTTGAATGATGTCGAATCGGAAAGGTTTTGTGAAATAAATGAAACTCTCGAAATTATTCTAAGTGTTTTTATTTAAAAATTACTCTAAGTCCAATTAATTAATTTAATTAAACTTGTGAAAAATATTCTAAGTCCAGGAGACATAAAATATTAAACTGGGTGACGTGAAGGTGCTTGCTCTAACTCTGGTGGATCACGTCTAAAATGTGCCTAATCTGGACCCCCTTATATATCGTCCAGAAGCCCCTGCGGTCCTTCAGGTCCCTGCTGGTCATCTGCACCTGCATCCGCTTCTTCCCACGCCTCTGCATTATCTCTGCGGTGTTGTGCGTCAATCATATATCGATGATTTCCTGTGAAATCGCAAGCGCGCGTATGATGATGTCGCGTATGACCATGAACGATCCCGCTATACAGTGTGTGATAATATATTATGTTATTACGGATGCGGGGCCAGTATTTCCAAGAAAAGCTGCTTGCTCCGCTGCTTCTAATTTATAAGCGTTATAGGCCTACAGCGCCTTTCGCCTATTAATTTAACTATGGTTTTGAGTGGTTTTTTCCCTTCACTTTTAGGCATACAATTATTGACAATTACTGGTCTTTATCTACCACGAACCCGTCCATGAGTTCTAGGAATACTTCCCAATTTGGATTTGGTCATTATTATCGACGTTTTAGTACCTTTGTATATTATATTTAATGTATGAGACATCAGAGCACGTTGCACCTCCCTACGAAAAAAAAGGTTTATGTCTTCAAGGACAGAAATCTTTCAAAGTTTAGTACAAAATGGTTAAGTTACAAATCATTACAATGTTATAGTGTTTACAATAATCAATTACAAGTTATTGAAATAAGACATACATTACAATTCTCTGTATGCTTTTACATTTAAAAATTTTTTCGTTATATAATATGACGTATATGTTTTATACATAGTTTTGATTAAATATTGTTTGATTAAAGATTATAATATAATGATTAAATAGTTTGATTAAATATTTTGGTTATAGTATAATTCAATGTTTAAATATGTTGGTTAGTTTTCTTATAATTTATAATTGATTTGATAGTTCCAATAAAATATGTGGTTAGTATAATGTGTTGATTAAAATAGTTTCTCATATGGTAAATTAATTAATACAACTAATATTTTTACTTATTATAATATATTAGTAATACAAAATCTATAAAGTTCCCCACAATTCAAATTTATTTCCATATCCCAATAGTAACTTATTCGTACAGTATGTTTTCTTAACTCTAAGTGCATATATATATATTTATTATTATTCCAGTCTGTATGTTATTTTTATTTTATTTACTCAATCAAGATTCGCTGCCCATGGAATGACATACTAATCATTTGAAGTACGTCGTCCACATTGACAACAACCCTAATTGATTAATACGTTTACTTGATCACTCTTTACTCATTGGGGATGCGATAGAATCCACCCCATCGATCATATGTCAAATGTTATGTCGATAGGTGTTTCGTACAGCCTCAACCACTTCGTTTTACCTGATCAATTCATTCTAGACATACATTTATCTACTGTAATTCAATATATCTCGTGGATTCTGTATTATTTCGAGGTAATAGTTTAATTCATAACAGTATAGTTCACCAAATTCTCTGTCTATCGCTATATCATACAAAAATCTTTTGGCTGCCTCAATCATTTCCAATATAGTTTCGTCCTCGTAAGGTACGAGTATATTTTCATTAGCGGTAACTATATGAAAATCAAAACAAGCTGTGTAATTATGCCATTTTCCCGTGTTGGATTAATATGAAATTGCGTTTCTATGTTAAACGATATTGCCGAAGCTAATTGCTCCATTCTATCCATTATTGGGTATTATTATTTATTTCGTAGAGTTGATTTGTAATTTATAGAATTATGGATTTTGAAAAAGAAATTTTACGTTCGTATTTTGATTATTAATGTAACCGTTGTTTTTGTTTTATTGTTATTTTATTGTTATTGTTTATATTATATTTTTTTTAGAAATGCTTTACTAGATTTTCATATCGCTGTTTCCGTATCACATAATCAAATATACATTTAGTATATTTGACATCCATTCTCGGGATCATGCGCATACGTAGTATGGTGTTTCTTTTTACATATTATATCATGGGTCATTGGGTCTCTACTAAATTAAGTAGCCTTCCTGTTTTATTATATGTACCGATATCTACTTCGAAAATTATTTCTCTATTGCCTAATTTTTCAAACTGAATATAAAAATTTTTATTGAAATATTTGTCGTAACACGTTATGTTTAGCATAGGATAATGGTCTAAATCTAATCTTTTTAAAATATTTTTGTCTGAATGTCCGTTCCACACTACTATTACATTTTCCTTATTACCTCTACGTATATAACTGTCAATATATCCCCGTGTTAAGTTATTCCTGATTGAACTCAAACTTTGTTTCAATTGGTCTAAACAAGCATCTCTCAAATCGGTCTTGACCCTGAAAACTCCCTTGATTTATCTCACTGCCACCTGAAGCTCCACATCACCCATAGGTCGAGCTTCCTCATTAACTGGTAGCAAAAGAGGTCGTCCTTCCAGTTTCCTAATCTTAAATCGGTCTAAGCTATTGGATATAGCTCCGGAGATGACAACCATGCTTGTCTTGTTCACCATTGAGAACTTGAAGTCCATAATTACGAACTTAAGTGTCTCTTTTCTGTATAATTAAACATTTTTGTGTTAATGATTATATTTTTATATTTATTATTTATACATTTATTACATACTCATATATTTATGTGATTGTTAATAACTTATATAATTACTACTAAGTTATATTATATTATTAATATTATTCCTTATTATATTTTATAATATTTATATATTCAATTTATACATTTTTATTGTTCTTTTAGTAAGGGAGGCATATTACTTAGGGCTAGTCTATCTGGTGTGTCACCTAGTAGCTTTTCCTTAACCCCATTCCCTTTTGCCGATGACGTCACATGTATGACTTCTCTTTCTTTATTCGATCTATCGTTATCCATAGTTCTTGTTCGATGGCCTATGGCCCTCATAGTGGTCAGTTTGCATTTATAACTTATGTATATAAACGCCAAAAGAAACATGGAGAATACTAATAATGCCATAATTGCATACATCATTAATGAATTGGTATTACTTTGTACTTCCACTCCGGACTGTCTGAGTATTTCCTCGTCTATCATTTTTTCTACATCGTCTAGCGAGTGGGCCATTTCGTGTACGTTATCGAGTTTGCGTAACATGTATACCTTAATACTAAAATAAATCTGATTTACTATCTTTAGTTTTTTTTTTTTTATTTTTTTTTTTATATATTTTTTTATATACTAGTTTCCCTCATCGTGTTTAACTCTGTTCCTTGTTCGTGTATAAAGTTTACTACATATCTGTATCTGTATCTGTTCACACATCTACAATTATGGTGTATACTAATAATTAGTAGTACAATGGTCATTATTAGAATGCTTACTCCTACACATATTATAATTTATAATAATGTATTTTAAATTTAGGATTTTCTGGATTTGTTACGATTTGTGTGCTGGTGTTATTAATAATTATTTTACTAGTTATATTTGTTCTATCCTCTATTCCTTCTGTGGTATCTGACGTGATATCGCCATAGTCAAACTCATTTACTACATTTGTTACAAGTAGTATAAATATGGGGCGTCTGGCTCCATTTTTCAGCGGAGATGAAAAAAATTTGAGGAGGTATTGTCCCCTTGCAGTGTAAGAAATTCCCGCTGTTAAATGGAGTCAGTCGCCCCACGTTGTTTCAGGGAAACCATGAGGCGTTTGGCTCCATTTTTATAGGGACACGAAAAATGTTTAAAGCGGAATGTCCTTCTTTCAGTATAAAAAATCTCCCTATTACTTTTACTGAAAATAAAACATGATTAGTTATTAGTTAAACGAATCATTTTCGTTTAAATTTCTGAAATAAATAAAATCATTTTTTTTATTATCATTTTGTTGATTTATTTTAAATTAATTAATAGTATTGAACATCAAGTATTTTAAATAAATCAGTTTTTTAATATTATTCACACTAGTTTTCTTACTTCTCTAGTAAAAGGTACATATTCAACAATGCGATCATGAATTAATAAACAATAAGCAGTTACACCTGTAAGAGATTCCGATGCTTCAATTTCCAATTGCACATCTACTGATGATGCTGTAGCCGAATCGTTCTGTTTTGAAGTATCGATAACTACAATTGGTGCGTTCGATAGAAAGTAGAGGGACTTAATAAGGGGTTTCGTATATTTTTTTCATAGTACGATTCTTGAAACGATGTATACATATCATATAATAAGGTGAAATTATTTTTCGTAAAATCTAAATTCAAATTATCATATGGATAACTGGATAAGCTATTGAGTTAAGAAATACTTAACGTTTGTTATATTACAGTGATCAAATATACTACAATCTTTTTCTAACGAATTTTTACGTCCTCTTTGTAATCCAATTATGATAAATCGTGGTTTTTCTAATTTTGATGCTGTCTTCAAGTTCCACACTACTTTTTTTGTGGTTCCGAGTTCAGGATATTCAAAAGTTTCAAAAGATCTGAACGGGATAAACAAACTTTTTTCTTTTTCAATAAGTTTAATAATTTTAACCTTTCTTCATCATCAACAGTAATATGTGGAACCTTCCAAACTATTTTATTCAAAACAACTTTTCCAGAATTTGTACTTGCACTGGTTATTACCTTTAGAGCGTTTAAATCGCTATGACATCGAGTTAATATTAGTTCTAATCTAGAATTAATTAATATCTTTTTAAAGTCTTCAAATAGACCTAACCAATATTTCAACGGAATGCATGCACTAAATTCTCTATTATTATTTGCTGGGTTTGAACTATTTTTAAAAATCCAACCAGCATTTTCATAACAATTATAGTTATCAGGTGTACCTGATAGATAACCTTTTAACGAACTGGTAATACCAAGTACACGTGTACTATCTACTTCTATCCCATTGATTTCAAGTCGTATTTGATCAAGAGATAGGAGGAAAAACCGTTATTAGTAAGTTTTACTTTTCCAGCATCTGATACTTGACCTTCTAAATATATAAAGCTTTCATTCAGATATGGATAAACATCTGTTTGTTGAATTGATATACGTATTTCATCGCTATTATTAAATGAAGTTGTATACGGTGTATATGAATGATATTCGATTTTCGTAATTTTAGAATCGGTTTCAAACGGCGAACTTATATCTAAATTATCACTTTCAGGCATTCTGCTTTAATTTATAACCTAAAGCCTTTAAAATTGTTTTATTTTTCGTTGTTATTTTTTACTTTATTCGATGTTACCGGTACCGCTTTAGTCTTTTGACTAACAAGATTTATTTTATGTAATGGGCTTATATTAAATTTTAATCCCATATTAAGATCCGTAACGTTTAATATGTAGATTGATTATTAATTTCTCACCTAAATGTTTATCGGATTATGATCTTGATCAACTAATTGTATAGTTATTGAATCGATATTTGTTTTATTTAATTTGTAATATGTTAGGTTATTTGGTGTTTGAATCAGCTTAGACCCTATGTTCTCACTAGGGGAAAACTCATAAATTGAATGACTTGACATGTGGTTGTTGAATGAACCTTGAGCTATATTACACATTACTTTTATTGAGTTAACACTGATTAAATTTGTCACTTTCTGTGATCGATGACCCTCAATGTGCATATTGTGTGGTTCATAACTTTTTTTTTCAAACCCCAATAAAGGTCCTATACTGTTCTTTACGTTAAAACGTATTATACCATTACTGAATATGGTTGTTCTAAAATCTATTTGATCAATCCCGATATCAAAAGTCATTTTCTCTGTCGATTTTATTCTAAAGTAATCGTTATCATTATTAAAGTCATCTATTTGGGTCAAAATTTGATTTTTAATATCCTTAATATCGTAACACCCCTTTTTCAGTGTGATAGAACAGATTGGAAATTTATTATTATTTAGTAAACGATCGGGGTTTTCTAAATATATTTCGAAGTTGTTATTAGTTTCGTTTATGTTTGCAAATGTATTATATGTTTGCAAATTTAACAAAGCAATTTCCGAGTCATCGTATACCTACATCAATTGGTGGACAATAATGTACAGCTAATGTGGTTGTATTACCAGATAAACTTAAAGTAACTGATTCTTGCATTGTAAAAAATTAAGACATAAATGTCCACAATTAAATGAATTAAAATCTTGATAATTTGTGTAGTTATATTTAATTTTGTTTCCTTTAAAATAGTTTTGTAGTTCAATCGGTGGAGGTAAATCACCGAAGCTATCAATATATTCAACCTTATCTTTAATTTTTATAAACGCTACCCAATGACTTCCATTACCGGAAGATACGTCTAAGTTTAATATACCACATTCGATTGCGAGAGGTTTTTTAGGTAAGTTATCACGTGAAAATACTCCGCGGAAATGACTGATATTAAACTTTGTAACGTATTTTATAATATCTCTAGAAGTTAGTGGTCTGTTAGGTAGCGTATTCATCAGTTTTTTTTCCTTGATCCATTATTATTTAAATATAATCCATTACCTTTCTTTCTTTTTGAATTTTGTATTGCATTATACACACTGACACTTCCAGACATTAAACTACCAAGTGCTGATAATCCTGCAAAAATAGCTATAAGGGAATTGCACCACCTGTCTGACCTGGTGTTAAAATCAACCTTTTACCAACATTTTTTTTTAACGTTTTTTTTTTCGCTAACATTATACCATTTATTTTTATTTTTGTAGTACGTTTCCGTTTACGTTTACAACCCATTCCTATTTTTCTTTTAGCTTTCATTGCGTTTATTATGTGGTATATATGTGGTTTTCATACTTTTATTAAAATAAAATAAATGTAAGTATAATTATAAATATAAAGTATAACTGAAATTATATACATTGTGTTGTCAATAGTCATACGATACAGTTATATTCACATTATTATTTGAAATGATTAAAGAAAAAGTTTTATTGGAAAATTTAATAACCTCAAAAAAAAAATATAAAACGAAAAATAATGGAAATGAAACGTGGTATCATAGATTCCGACAACTATTTTCGTGAAGCATTTAAACCAATAATAGAACCATTGAGCAACCAAACACAAAAGAATACACAACCGGCTGATGAAATAAAACCGGAAACTTCAGACGTTAGTGATGATGATAATGATAACGAATTAAATTCATCATTTTCAAATTTTTTCAATAAATGTCCTACATCAAACCGATATGATAAATCATATGGTATGTATTATGATAAAGCCAGTGATTCATATAAAATAGGAGGCCACTCTGTAACTTTTAGTCATAGTAACTTACAGTTATTTAATAAATACTATCCATGGACTGAAGGACTATGGTCTTTACTAAGTGAGAAAGAACCAAAAATACAACTCTACAAGATATGGAATCTTATTACGACATTTTAAAAACTTCACGAGCTCATTTAAAAGCAGATGGGAAACCTAAAACCTCAAAGTTTCATAAATGGACGAATGTTGTAAAACCTTTATACGATAGAATGAAAAATGAGGAAAAGCAATTAAACGAAGAAATAGATAAAATTAATAACTCAAGAACTCCTCGATTAAGTTTAGCACAAATTACCGATCATTTATCTAGATCTAACACTAAACGTAGTAATATTCATAATAATACAACTATACCAAATGATCCATTTGAATTTCGTCCAACAGCAAACAGTTCTATGACTACAGATCCAAAAAATGAAAAAATGTTTAATTTTACTGCAACCCCAAAGGTTAAGAGAAGTTCTGGTTTATATAAAGATGTAATACCTCAAACACAATTAGTTTATTATGACGATCCGAATGAACTAGTAACTAGATTAAATCTTCTAACATCATCACAAAATGTTGGTAATACTGGTGTCAATAATGAAATTATATCAATTTTAGAAGAATTACGCGAGAGAAATATTATAGTATAATGACAATCTTAACCAGTTTATCTGAGGAGTTACATGGACCAGCGAAAAAATATTTCCTAGACGAAGCGTAGTAACACGGTTTAAAGATGATCTCTGGCAAGCTGATTTAATAGACATGCAACCACATTCTAGACAAAATAATGGTTTTAAATTCATTTTAATTATTATAGATACATTTACCAAGTATGTGTGGGTAGAAGCACTAAAAAATAAACAGCAAAGGGGCGTACAAAAGGTATAATAAAATATTAAAAAAAAATCAACCAAAATTATTACAAACATATAACGGAACAGAATTTTACAATAATGAATTTCAAAGTATAATGAATAAGTATCATATTAAACATTATTCAACATACAGCAGTATAAAGGCTGGTATGGGTGAACGCGTTATAAGAACAATAAAAAATAAAATTTACAAATATTTTACATCAACAGGTTCATGGAATTGGAAATTCAATTTTTAAATTAGTATATAATTATAATAATACAAAACATTCAACAATAAAATATTCACCACACGAAGCTCGGATCAACCCGGTTACAATTAAAAGAAAAACATTACAAATTAATACATCAAATAAACTTAAATTTAAAATTAATGACAAAGTAAGAATATCTAAGTATAAACATAATTTCAGTAAAGGTTATACACCAAATTGGTCAACAGAAGTGTTCACTATTTCTAAAATTTTAAATACAGATCCATTAACTTATCAACTAAAATATAGTTCAAATAATATAATATTAGGCTGTTTTTATACACAAGAATTAAAAAAAACATTTTTTCCTGACACCTTTCTCATTGAACGTATTATAAAAAAAAATAAAAACAAATTATATGTTAAATGGTTAGGTTTTAACAACAGTCATAATTCGTGGATTGATGTAAACGATACTTTAAAATAGTAAATAAACGAAATGTATCAATCAATATTATTATTATAATTGTATAAACCATTTTATTATTACAATGTTTGGATCTATTTCATTTTTATGTTAATTTATTTTTTAATTGATTACCGAATGTTATAATTAAATTAAATCCGTTAATTTTTTTATTACCATATCCCTACTAATCTGGCAATCGATGTAAAACTTTGTCTAAAATAAAATAGAGTTCACTCAGATTTTCAATATCGATTTCTAATTGGAATTATATGTTTTGAACGAATATTCTAGGTTTGTTCATTCTGAAAAATTAAATGTTATACTGTTTAGCTAATTGTTTAAACATGCATTTTAGTAATAAAAATAAAAATAATGAATAAATAACGTTTTTTGTTTTTTTTAAATTGTATTTATCCTATATTTTATTTTATTAATATTATTATTTCTATTGAATACTATATCAATTTTACATAATTAAAAAAAAAATAAAAAACTATTTTTTAAACGATAGTGACCATATGCAATAGTATTAATACCATCACGCATAATAATCCTTTTATCGTCATTCGCACTAAGAGCAATTTTATCTATAGATTTAGAATAAACAAAATGGTGTTTTGATTGTATAAAATTCATAGATTTACATAATTGTTAACTAGCTGTTATTATTTTTTTTTAGCTGAAGTTCTTATTTCGTAAACTAACGAATCAGTATCTGAATACACAATGTTAATTTTATTTCTATACATATTTTTCATTACATTATAATGAAAATCATACATTATTGACTTTGAAATATCCAATATTGCAAATCCTACATAAATAGGCTTATCAAATTTAATTTTTTCCTTATTCATATGAATGGCCATTAAATTTTTTGTGAATATAGTTCGATCTTTAAATGTTGTTTTCGACATTAATCGATGTGCTTTTTTTTTCGTTAGATACTAGAAACATTGACATACGTTTTCTTACATTTTCCATACATTTTCCATAGACACAATTCACTAACAGTTTTCAGAATTGTCGCTCAAACTCATTCCTTGACTTAACCTTCATATTTGTACATAAATTTATATATAATGCCATCCAACGAGATTGTGAAAAACGCAGAATCCTATGAACTTTTTTCACTTTTAATCCATTAACGATGGCCTGTTTCAAATTTCTATAGTGAACTACATAATTAAATTTCGATTCTAATGTTGTTAATAGTTTTTTTAATTTTGAATTGGAAGGACATTTATTCTCAGGTAAAAATGGGAAATCATTATGATTGTCATGTAATTGTTTTGGATAAATAACATCTACTTCTAAAATATAACCATATTCAGCATCATCTTCAATTTGTGTTATATCTATTGTCAAATCGTTAAACCATTCAAAATTTTTATGAGGTAAAGCAGATAGCATTGATTTTCCATATAGATTTACACAGTCCAAGTAAGCTAACCACGTTACAGGTTTGTTTGAATCATAATTAATATTTTGAATATTAGGAATGTTAGCTTTTACATGTCTTTTAACTGAATGACAAATTCCACCACGTAATCCGTTCTCCAGAAAAATTTGAATATCATACTGTTTAAGCCGTTCTAATTTAACATTAGTATGTTTTAACATACAATCGAATGCAAATCCTGGAGCGGTCATAAAATGTGAAGCATCGAGTTTAAGTGTTTGTAAACAAAGATCTCTAAAATTTTCAAAAACATCAGAAAGTAAACATACATCTGTTGCTAAGTATAAGTCACTATATTCTCCTAATGTTTTTATATTAAATTTTTTCCAAACCTTATAAGCATGCGCATAATCTTCATCACTAATATCTTCATCTTTTAATGAATTATAAAAAAACTGTTTTGGTGGTAAACAAGTTTCATTTATTTATTAGGATGGTCAATATATTCATAAGGAAACACACCTTTTGTGTAACTAAATTTAATGTCGACAAAGAAAATATTTTTAATGTTTCTCTAAATCTAGTTTTGTCTTCAGATAAATTATCAGCTAGTGAACTAAGAGACTCTGACATAAAACGAAATGTATCAATAAATTTTATATTGAATTTATCTTGAATAGTTTTACTAAATGATATATATTTTTCTGATGAATTAGGTATTACATGAATATCATTTTCATTACAACCAAGTTCACGAACAATAAAATGACTGTCATAGACTAAGTTATGAAAGTATATTGGAATAAATGAAACATTAGTTAATTCAAAATTACAATTAAACAAACAGCTGATCTAAAACGTCCTGTAAAATGATTATGATCTCTTACTTTAAATAAATTATCGTTTTTAAATGATTTGAAGCAGCATTCACATAATCTAGCATTTTGAAATTTATGCTCTTCATCAACAGTTAATTTGTCCATGGGTATATTTATCTTATAAAGATTACACACTTTTGAACCTATATCTATCATTGTCTTTATGAAATGTTTTGCTGCATTACGATTTCTATAAACTTGAAGTTTTGTTGGAATTTTATATTTTTTTTATTAAATATTTAGGTATAATGTCATAATCTATTTTTACGTAAAATGCATAACTCATAGGTTTATGTTTATGAGTTATCAATGTCTTAGTTTTAATGTCTTGGTTGTTTATTATAGGTTTTAAATAACATTCAAAATCAGAATAAATTACTTTAGGTATTTGTTGAGATCTTTTAAAATTTTAAAAATAAATAGTATCGTCATCACCGTTATCAAACATTACAGGTCTTCCAAGTTTATGTTTTCCACAAATTTTTTTATGTTTTTTTAACCCATCAATACCCCAAAGTTTGAATTTACAAGGAATATTATTAAAAACTGTAAAACATCTTTTACATATAATTAATTTAGATTTATGTTTCGTCTTTTGATTACGAATAAGTCTACAAAAATCATTAATAAAACAATAATGTGACGTTATACCATTATTAATTAAAAGCAGATCGAAATGGTTTTTACTTTCCACATTATTCATATATAATGGGAAAACAACATTTTTATTATCTAAACTAAAAACATTAACTGATACATTATTTAAACGTTCAAATGATTTAATTTGATTAACTGGTGTCGGAAAATCGATACAATAAAAATTTAATCTACTTTTTTTTCAAGTATTTTAAAATATTGATTACTAAATTTAGTTTTATCTGAACGAGTATTATATTTTGTTAAAATTGCATATTTGAAACATTTGTTATCATTATTTTTTACATTTATAACAGCTTTCTTATTCCTTATACATTCTGGTAAAATTACATAAGAAGATCCGGTTAAAGGGTTTACAATATTGATTCTTAATTGTAATGCATCAATTGAATATAAACTCCAACCACTTCCTTTAGTTACAAAATTACTTTCCTCTTTGTTAATTTTATCAAACATTTTTTTTAATAAATTTTCGAAATTTGAATTTGTATATGCCAACACATTCACTGTTTTAAATGAAATATCTGGGTATTCCTGTGTTAACACATGTACATAAACACAGTCGAGATATAAGTTAAATTTAATACTAGTTTGTTGTGTCATTTTTTTTAATTTACAAACAATCATTTCAAAACCGTAGTCAAAAAATTGATTAAAGTCTATGAAATTATAATCGTTTTTTAAAACAAACGTTTTTGAACATTTTTTAAACCGATTTAATTGAATAAGTCCGCTTCCTATTACGTTCATACGTGTTCTTTTTGATATTACATTTCGTTGTATTTTACTGTAATTAAAAATAAATACATAATAATAATAATAATAATATAAAATTTACCATTAAATAACAATAAATAAATTATTATTACTAAATAAAAAAAGCGGGCAAGTGGGTACCGTTCTGCTGTACATTAAGGGGTTGGGTGGACCTCGGACTAGGGTAGGTTAAATTTGAATGCAATGATAGGTATCATTGTATACGAAAAACGATTCTGAACGGAGATGATTTGTCAGTTTAGGATATATTATATTTAAAAATTGTCATTTATTCTATTTTGAAACAAATATTTTATTTTTCAATTAGGTAGGACCAGGGGCGGACGCAGAAAATTTTTTTTTTTTTTTGGGGGGGGGGTTGAACAAATTAGAATTTTTTGAAGATTCATTAGTGAGAATAACTACGTTTGAAATTAATCATCCATTCATTTCGGAGGGGTTTGAACCCCCCCCCCCCCTCCGCGTCTGCCACTAGGTAGGACACATTTGCATATGGCATGGTCACGGAATAAGATAAGTCCGTGGGCATTGTTAATCAATTTTTCCAATACATTGCATGTAGTTATCATATAATTCACATAAACGTCCTGGTTTACAAGCATGATTGTAGCTAGGATTGTAGTTATCTCATATTATATTATATTATATATTATTATCTACAATCGTGGTTTACACAAAAAGGAATACCATAATATTATGTAGTTTGTATAGTACACGGAATTAGATATAATCACATATTATTATAATATTGTCATAGATAATGTTGTATTATATGTATGAATATTTTATAAGAGATGTTAGTACGTAAGGAATAAGTTAAGAAAAACTATAGATAATAAGTAAAATAGTAAAATTCAATAAGTTAAGCAATAGTTAATTATTCACAGAAATAGGTTAAAATAACAATTGTGCAATTCGGTGCCAGTAAACTTTATATTACAGTTAGCATAGTAAGCAAGATATAATAATAAGGAATGTAAATAAATTTGTTTAATAATTTACTAATCGGGTTAAAATAACAATTACACAATAATCATAGTATCTATAATTGTAAATTTAACGTAGTAATAGAAAAATGTAGAACATTCGATAAGTAATTCGATTGTAAGTGTAATATATAAGTGAGATGGCGAAGACAGCAAAGGCAGTCAGTGGTGGTGATCGTGTGACTCGAGCACCACCGGACGTCGTGTTTAAATAAAGTTCTTCATTTGCGTTATTTTGTGTTTAACTTTATTTTGGTATACGTTCGAGTAATCGGCGTATACGACAAAGTGGCGCCCAACTCGTGGCTCGTTAATCTACGGCTTTCTTTTGTGTGTGTGTGTGTGTGTGTGTGTGTGTGTGTTTTGATTATACATGATTTTTCGAGAGATCAGTGTGTGTGTTGAGTATTAAGTACACGCGAAATTTTTTAGATTTCTACAGTTGTGTGCGTTGAGTACACGCGAATTTTTTCAGTTGTGTGTGTGTGTGTGTGTTATAGATACACAATTTTTCGAGAGACCGAGAGTGTGTGTATGTGTGTACATTTGTGTGTGGAGTGATTATACACAATTTCGTCTGGATCTACAGTACATGTTTTCAGACAACGCAGCAAGGTTAGTACATATTATATATATATAATTTTTTTCATACCTTTAGATGAATGATTTAAAAAACACCAAATCCGATCTTTCAATTACAATTAATATAGCAACAGAAATATATACAAAAAAGAAACCATTTCTAATACAATATTGTATCAATAAAAAATTAAAGTCAACTGGTAACACTAATGAATTGAGAGCTAGGCTTAGTAGATATTTGAAAGGCACTATAACATTGAACGACATAGATAATACCTTAAGTGAAGAGGAACGTAATTTAATTTTAATTGAGGCAGGGGCTAATAAAATCGATTTTAAGCAATTAGAAAGAGCAGCAGAAATATCCGAATCTAGCGATTCAAGCCCTGACATAATAAGTAAAGACAATAAATCAATTCCAGACAGTTTTTCGGATATAACAAAAGATAACTTAAGGTTATATGATAACCTAAATACCAGTACAAGTTCATTTTTAAATAAAACTGAAAGTATATTAGAAAACGCAAATACAACTTACCAAAAAATTTACAAATAGAAAAACCTGAGACTTATCAAAATACATTTAAAGATCTTAACACCGACAATACTTCTAATAATATATATGAAAAATTAATTTTCAATCAACAGAAAATAGTGAAAATAAGGAGGACAACTAATAAATTTAAATAAATCTACAAACAATTTTAATTCTAATGAAACAAGTGAAACAACAATATTCGATGACAATAGTACAATAATAATAACAAATAAACAAACAAACAATAACTTAAATTCCGATATTCATTCTATTTCATTGAATACAACAACACAAAAAATGAACGATAAAATCCTAATGATCAGACCAGACCATTTCTCAGGTAATGAGGATGTGAGAAAATATTTTAAGCAATATGAAAAAAGCAGCAGATGTAAATGGTTGGAAGGACGAGGATAAAGTAAGATTTTTATCAGCCTTCGTAAAAGGTACAGCTAGTACATTTTTGGAGAATTTGGAGGACAAACATAATAATTGGACATGGAATAATTTGAAACAGGAGTTTTCTCGACGAATTTCAACCAATTGGGTACGATACAATTTTAAAAGCTAGATTAGAAACTAGACGACAAGGAGATACAGAGTCTATAATGAGTTTTGTAACCGAAATAGAAAATATATGTAGACAATTAAATAAAAATATGAATGAAGACGAAATTTGCACATATATTTTAAAAGGATTAAAAGAAACAGTCTTACATGCGATTTCATTACATGACAATAGTAATTTAAAAGCATTAAAAAAAAATCTAAAGAAATTTGAACTGATGCAATTTCGAATCAATAATCGAGGAACAGAATTAAGTGATTATACTGAAATTCTTAATGAACATGTATCTCAACTAAATCAAAAAACAAGAGAAAAGGGAAAAGAAATTGATGAACTAAAAAGACAGTTAATAGAGAGAGATAGAGAATACAAGAGAGAGATAAACCAGCTAAGGGAAAATATTCAACAAATCAACATTACAGGAAGGAAAAATAAATCGGTAAATTTCGACGATGAAGAAATAAATAATCGATATAATAATAACATTATAATTATAATGAAGACAGGGGAAGAAGTTATAGAACAGAAACAAACTATCGGGGACAACGACGTGAATACAGAGATAAGAGTCCATACCCAGAAGAGTTAACTACAGAAGTAGAGAATCCAGCAGAAATAGACAATATGGTAGAGACAGATCACTTTCTAGAGAGAGACACTACTATAATAATATACAAAATGAGACTAACACAAATCAAGATTATGAAAGGAAACCAAGTTATAGATACGTTCAAAAAAAATTATGAACACAGAGATAATTCACGTGATAGAGATCCTAACATAAATACAAACAACGGTAGAGGTTACAGAAACAGATCACATTCCAGAGATCGAGACAATTCTAGAGAGTACAATTACAGCAACAGACATCAATACAGCAGAGAACATAGTCGAGAAAAAACAGCAGAACGATACAGGGGAGATCGCTATAGTAAGGAAGCTGTTAATTTATTAGGGCACAAAATTTCTAAGCACGGATTGAAACCATTAGAAAGAAACATTGAAGCAGTAAAAAAATTTCCCAAACCAACTAAAATCAAGGATGTTAGGGCATTATTGGATTATGTTCATACTATCGAAAATTATCAAAAATTTTTCAAAAATAGCAAATCCTTTAATAGACATAACAAAAAAAGATATTGGGTTCAAATGGGAAAAAAACAAAAAAACGCCTTTGAGGTACAAACACATGCAATAATATCAGCCCCAGTATTGGCACATTTTAAAGAAGGAAGACCAATTTATATAACAACTGACGCATCATTGGAAGGACTAGGAGGAATACTGGAACAAGAGGACGAACAAGGGAAAAACACCCCATAGGTTACACTTCTAGAAAATTAAAAGGGGGGGAAAAAAATTTTTCCACTACAGAGTTAGAAATGGCAGCAGTTGTTTTTGTAATTAACTATTTTCGGGAATACCTATTAGGAAGAGAGTTCATTGTATACAGTGATCATTCTAGTTTACAATATTTCAAAACAATGAAAAATCCTTCATCAAGAATAACGAAAAGCATTTTTAAATTAATCGAATATGACTTCACAATTAAACATAAAGCAGGATCAGCAAATTTAGCAGCAGACAGCCTCTCCAGGTTTCCTATAAATTTAACAGAGATAGAAAAACTAAATACGAATGTAGAAATCAGTATGGAGGATATTGAACTAGCACAAGCAGAAGATGAATTTTGCTCAAATATGTTAAAAACACTAAAAGGGGAAGGAGAAGAAAAATTTAAAAAGAAATCACGAAGATACTGTGAAAAAAAAAAATATACTATATTACAACAATGGAATAAAAATATACAGCTAAACCTACTAGTAATTCCAAGAAAATTAGTCAACATTGTACTAAAATCATATCATGAATCAATTTTTAGTGGGCATTTCGGAATAACCAAGACAATTGCAAAATTAAAACAAAAATATCATTGGAATACAATGATAAAAGACACCACAGATTTTATTAAGTCTTGTATTTCTTGTCAACTATTAAAAACACCGGTCGGTAAAACATCAGGATTGCTACAACCAATACCTATAGATTCAGGAAAACCGTTACAAAGATTAAAGTTCGATTATTTAGGACCACTACCACCATCCCACGGAAAGAAATACTTAATTGTGGCAACATGCAATGCAACAAAAATGGCTTTTGCAAAGGCAGTAGCAAATGCAACGGGAGCAGAAACAATAAATTTCTTATGGATTTAATAACATCATACGGGGTCCCAAAATATTTTTGTAGCGACAGAGGCACACATTTTAAAAATAAAGAAGTAGAGGAAGCATGTAAAAGTTTAGGTATTGTTCAAATATTTTCTAGTGCATATCACCCACAGAGAACGACGGAATGACAGAACTAATGAACAAAATAATATGCAATAGTTTAACTCACTATGTTAATAAAAATCAAAAAGACTGGGTGTTGTTATTATAAATTAGTGGTTTTTGCATACAATACATGCCCGAGCTCAAGGCTAAAAGTAAGCCCTTTCTTTCTATTGCATGGCATTGAGGCCAACCAACCGTTAGATAATAAGATTATACCCGACATTGACAATTTTAATCTAGCAAAATCATTAGAAACATTGCAAGAAATTAGGAAAGAAATACCAAATATAATACAAAAAGAACAACAAACACAAAAATTAAATTACGATAAAACGCATAAAACTGTTAGCTACCTACCCGGTCAGAAAGTATTGATAAAATTCCAATTTCAGGAAGCAAACAAATCAAAATTTAGCATATAGGTATAGAGGACCTTTTAAAATAATTAAAAAGATATCTGACGTAAATTATGAGATAGAACTAATATTAAATGGAAAAACAACCACGGACGTCATACACGTACAAAGAATAAAACCTTTTACAGACAGAAAAAAAAACACATGTTAATATATATTAAAAATAAAACTATAAAAACTAATAATAATCAAATGATATAATTACATGTTTGTTTTAGAAATATGTTTCAGTTCATGATATTAATAATAGCAAGCGCCATCGCAGAGGAGAAATAAGCATAACAATATCCTCAGGAGCTTTCTTCAATGAAGTACCAGAAGTAATAGTATATGAAAATTATACCTCTTATATATACACAAAAAACAATAATAGAAGAGGAAAATAACGTAGATAACTTATTAGAAGTAGAAAATTACTGCGAAAAAAGAAAAATAGCTACTGCTACATTGTACAACAATCCCTAATCTTATTAAAAACCCTTAACATAAATATTAATGAAAACAAGAATCTGGAGAAATTAGCAGAAATAGTAGGAGATAGTAAAAAAAAAAACAAGAAAAGAGGCATACAATTCATAGGAGATTTTTACAATTTTTGCTGTGATATAGCAACCGAAAAACAAATAAAAAATTTTTATACAAACGAAGACAAACTAAAACAACAAGCTGACAAACTAAGGGACGTATTCGTATCAGATCACAAAGATCTAAACCAGATCACATCACAATTAAATAACTACACAGCTGCAACTAGTAACAAACTAGAAAATTTAAAAAATATCTTTAAAACATACCTTACCGAAGAAAAAAAAAATGAATTAATGGAAAATACTAAAACTGATAAAGAGATAAAAGGGATGCAAGAAATAATCTTTAATACACTAGCAATAGTTATGAAAATTATAAATTATGAAAGAGACACAAGTACACAAATACATTGTAAAATTGGAAAATACCACCAGGACTAATCACTATAGACACCCTACACGCCGATTTACAGAAACTTTCGGAAATATTAAGGAAAGATGGATTTGAACTAGCAATAAAAATAGATAACCTCTCATTATACTACAATATACCAATAACTGAATGTCAGTTCTCAAAAACACAAGTTTTAAAAAATTAAAAATTCCAATTCGTGAATATAAGTCAGACTGGAAATTATTTCAATATGTGCCAGCCCATTTCAAATATAAAAATGCAACATGCATAATACACTCTGAAAAACATACATGGCAGTAAATACAATCAATAACGAACATAGGATAATAGCTGGAATAGGACTTCAACATTGTGACCCTCCTTTAACAGACCTATGTTACACACCCAGGTTCCCCTCAGACTTAACACTAACACCGAGATGCGTAGAATCAATTTTCAAAAATTTGCCTCTGGAAGAAATAAACAAATATTGTTACTTTCAATGCGTAACGCAAATAAACAATGAAGAAACAGTTATTAAACAAATCGGGGTTAACACATACGCAATAACTAACCCACAACCAACATTATTTATTAGGAAAGAAGTAGGGAACACCACAACGTCACAACAAAAATTAAAATAAAATTGCCATGCAATCACGAATTATTTAGAAATGAACAGATACTTATTCCCAAAATGTACCCTTGTGAACTAAGCAACAATAATAAATTAACTATACAGAGAGTGCTACCCATATCATGGACAAACATCAAATCACTAAAAATAATACATGAAGAACAAAAAGAAAACATTTATTTTACTAACCTAACAGAAATATTAAACACAGACTGGACAAAAGATATACCAAATTTCCACATTAACAAACAAATTAAAAATTATGACCAATCATTCAAAGACATTACATTAGACGGGATGCCGAACAGATTAATAGATGACTTTTTAGGAGACATTATTTATATAACTTGGCTAACCATTCTAACTATAAGCATAATTTTTATTTGCTATAAGATATACCCAGTGGTCATAACAGTACAATTGCTTATGACAGCACATACATTACCCCCACCTATACCTCCAAAACAATAAATCTAACACTTAAAATAAACTAAAAATAACTTAATTAATTATTTTCGCTGCATATGAAGACGTTCCACAGGATATCCATAAGTAAGTAGACGAAAAGTGATCTGCGAAACAAAAACGAACAGCACAGATACGCAAGTCCATAATTCTCGACCTAAATAAAAAAAAAAAACGGCACAGTATATATATATATATATTTTTTTTTCCTTGTTTAAACAACGTACCTTGTACCATAGTTCGGTAATAAGTTAAGCTAAAATTGTAATACCAATGATACGGATAGAGATGTAAGAGTATCAAACTTTGTTTAAACCTTAAAACCATAACATAAGTAAAACTTGTAATTCCCCTTTTCGACACAACATTTTTAACACTTGTATAATAAATAATATAATGTAAGTAAAACTTGTAATTATCCCTTTTAACAATATTTAAATAAAAAAAAAAAAAAACCAAAAAGCAAAAACCCATAATTTACACTTGTATGATATTCTCGCCAACAATCAGCACCGACATGTTCGCCGGAATAAAAAGACGGAAAATGGAGCTGACGTACCTAATGTGGAAATTTTATTATTGAATTTAGATCTATAGAAAGAGTTATTTACACATGTATGGAACAGATCAGGATTCATACTCAAAACAACAGAAGACCCCAGACCCATAGGTTACCAAAGAATATGTTACTAAATTACTAAACAAGTCATTTTTAAAGAAAAAGGAAAATTTTATTTGAAAAAAAAAAAAACAAGCAAAAATTTTTTTTTCACTGGTTTCACTACTCCTCTTCCTCACCCGCCTCCAGGGCAGCCACGACCACGTCATACGGCGGCGGCTCGGCACCGATCGGCCATTCTATGGTGACCGTTATAGGAAAAAGGTCAGCTAATAAAATATACAGAATAAAAAAAAAAGAAGAAAAAAAGAAGAAAAACAATAAAATACAACATACCAAACAACACATAATTAATGCTCGTACTTTCTCCAATTGCTGGCATGATGCGGGAGGTAGAAACAATGGGGATCAGAGACACACTAGACGGGGTTATGGAATGACTTGAAAGAAGTCAAAACAGCTACTAAACCATCAAAAAAAAAACACATCAGCAAACACAAAAACAATAAACGAAGAACAAGCATTTTCTACGTCAACATATTTCAGACAACACAACTACATAATTCCATAGTCAGTAGTCAGTAGTCATCAATAACTAAACAGCGTGACCAACAGACATAAATGCGGCTATTCAACTTAAATTTTTCCATATACGGGGCACAGGTGTAAAATATGAGGTCATATTTTTTGTAATTTCGGGGACTGTTGTATTATATGTATGAATATTTTATAAGAGATGTTAGTACGTAAGGAATAAGTTAAGAAAAACTATAGATAATAAGTAAAATAGTAAAATTCAATAAGTTAAGCAATACTTAATTATTCACAGAAATAGGTTAAAATAACAATTGTGCAATTCGGTGCCAGTAAACTTTATATTACAGTTAGCATAGTAAGCAAGATATAATAATAGGAATGTAAATAAATTTGTTTAATAATTTACTAATCGGGTTAAAATAACAATTACACAATAATCATAGTATCTATAATTGTAAATTTAACGTAGTAATAGAAAAATGTAGAACAATCGATAAGTAATTCGATTGTAAGTGTAATATATAAGTGAGATGGCGAAGACAGCAAAGGCAGTCAGTGGTGGTGATCGTGTGACTCGAGCACCACCGGACGTCGTGTTTAAATAAAGTTCTTCATTTGCGTTATTTTGTGTTTAACTTTATTTTGGTATACGTTCGAGTAATCGGCGTATACGACAATAATAAAGATCTTTATTTTAAAAATAATCTTTATTATCTATGAATATTGTACACAGCTGCCGATATAGATAATAAACTTTATCTATATCTGTGATATTTTATGTTTTGTTTACATTTCATATGTTGACGTTGTTGGTTGATTACGGTTTTTAAAATTTTATTTCTATTATGAATTAACCATGTATTAATAATTGTAATCGTTTTAAATTATATAATTCTACGTCGTGTTGATTCCTTGTGTAACAATTGCATATTAACATCAAGACGAGCCATTTCCTAAAGATTTCATTAATGTAAGTTTAATAAGTACCTATCACATTAAATTACTTAATATTTACTTAAATTATGTATTTTGTTTATTGTTTTATATTACTAATGGCTGAATTGTATCATCAAATGTGCATATTATTATAGTGTAACCAAGCTCAGCTGATGTTATACTCAGTGAATTGTAGTACAAATTGTTATTTGCCTCTCAACTGGTAGACTTTAGTATAGAGGTATTGCAAATAAATTTGACCAGATTACTATGGACTATTTACAATATTAATAATTCAAATTAAATCATTAAATAAAGATTTTTTTTTTTTATATTTTATTATATTTCATAAAATTAACAGTGGATTAATACATTTGTTAAATTTTAAGTTCAATAGATACAGAATTGAGTAAGATTTTGTATCACACAGCACATTGTGTAATGACAAATTCTTTATAAGATTCATAGTTCTTAGTACATCAACAATATCAACTAATAAAAATGTTTGCACTGTTAAACCGAATGAAGGCCATGAAATGAAAGATTCATGTACTTTCAACCGTTAAATTGATTAAATATTTTGAATCTGTAAAAAATAACAAATTTAATGTAATAAATTAGTATAAACATATATAATAAGTGGCTTTTTAAATATTTACTTTTTACCTTTAATGTATATATGTAGGTTTATAATATATTCAATAAATTGTTAGTATTCGAGTTGTATCATAGTTTAAATGTACAATGTAAATAATATGAAGTATTATGAATAAATAAATTTTAATAAAATCTGATATATTTATTTTTAGTCACTGTATATTATAATTATTTACTTGGCACAAAATTACAAAATATCATGTCCTAAACAATTTAAATTATGTATGGAAAATAACATCTTATTATACAGGCTTAAGTCATCTAAATACTCAACACTGGAAGATAGGATTTGCTGTAGAACTGATATTATAAGTTATTAAAATATGTTATGATCCTAGGCGAATACATAATAATGTTGATAATCTTAAGACCGCACAATTAAAATTGTAGTTTGTATTTGGAGGATTGAATACAAACATACATAGTATAAGGTATTAAGGTCAGAAGTGAGAATAATAATATATAGTTCAATATTATTTAAATAAAAATAAAATCTAGGTTCCGCTTATGTTAAAAAATAACAATTATTATAAGGTTAGTGCCCTCACACTTTTTATCCAGGCTTGGGACTGGCAACTTATACATATATTATGTACCTAAGTGAATAGTTGGCGGTTTACACGTTCCTTTTTAATCCAATAACAGTCAGATTGTATACAGGTTAAGTTTATAATTTATTTTTAGCTGTGTTATGTTTTTTTTTTTCCAATTGGAATATTTTTACATTCTTTTTAGAATGATAACATATACATCCTTGCTGTTGTTTGGCCATCTTTTTTCTGCAACTGTTGTGTCATTAGCGCAAACCCAATTGGAAGTTCCTTGTCTCAGGTATGCAATGTAATGGCCAGAGCTCGTGTTTTCTCCCATATGTAATATTGCAGCTTGAGTTTTGTATTGTGCTCCAGCAATTTCCAAAATAGAGGTGGGTACGCCATTAAGTTTTAGATCTGTTATCTTTTTGGGAACAAATTGACCATTTACAAATGTTGGAATAAATAGTTTTAGTTGAATTACTATATACTCATTTGCCTCTATTATCTGATGTTTATCTTCAGACCTCCGATGTTATTACAATTATTGCATTTGTAGTCGTCTAATGTATTCCAAACATTTTGATTTGTTGAAAATAATGTTTGCAAAGTTTGTGATCTGTGCTGTGGAATCTCAAAATGTAGAATCAAACTTGTAGGTGCATTGTTGGCCGTTGTATGATTACAAGTATTGCAACGAATGGTATACAATTCTTGAAATCCAAATAAAGATTCAAATGTAGGTCTACTACGGTCCATAAGTGCTTCTAAAAATTCTATACAATCTTGTTGCTGTTGCAGAGTATATAATATTGTCTCGTTGTCCAAATATTCTCTGATTGTTCGAGTATCACATGACCACTGTTGCTTGTATATTCGTGTAAGCTATGTTGAAGTGTTGGTCCGAGTTGATTATTGTGAATTTCATTTACAAGAGATTGGCAATTAAAAGAACCTGTATGACAGAATTAGCATAACATGATACACCATCAGTGTTAGTAAAGCCACAAAATATACTACTTGATGTTATTTCAACTTTATTCATATTACTTGATATTTTTATTGTTTTTGGATTTTTTGACACAGTTGCATTATCACTTATTGTTTCTAATAATGAATCTGACCTTATGTTGCAATTTTCTGGAACTTTGAGAGTATTACTATTGACCTGAATAATTGAATATCATTAATTATGATATTATAATCAACTATTTTGGTTGATTTAGTTTTAGTTTCTGGAACCAAAATAGTGTCACTATCAACCTGTATGAACTCAATATCGTCCAAGTTATTATTATTCAGGACCTTAGTTGATTTAATCGATTTTTTAGATTTTTCCACGGGAAATCCATCGATTGCAGAAACGTTTGGTTTAATAAAATTGTTTTTGACTTCTTCTTGTACAATTTGGTCATCAACAGTCTCAGAATATTTTTCTATTTCCATGAAAGTATCTATGTCCATAACCAAAATAGGTCTGTGATCACTTATGAGGGACTCGTACACCAAAGCCGCAATGTCAACATTTGTAATGACATTGTCAATGGTTGTTCCTTGATCTGTAGTAATACCGTCAACCAATATTTTGTAATTGAAATGTTATAATATTTGAACTAGTTGTTTTGGCGGTTTGTTGAAGTTTATATTGAAATCACCAATAAAAATAACATTTGTTTTGGCGGAAGCTACCGTTTCAATGAAATCACAAAGCTTCTGTACAGGAAAATTTGGCGATGAATATATCCCAATATAGGTAATATTTTCAATGATAACTTCAATTGCTTCTAAGTGTGTCTTTTTCTTTTGATCTTGAAGCAATGTTGTGCTGCAGATTATTTCTTTAAGATTAATGGATTCTCCAACAAAACAAATTGAACCACTTTTACCATTTGCATGTATACTGTCTATTCTACAGCATTCAGTATGGTTCTTAATCGTATATGTGTCAGATGATTTTGAACCAGTTTCTTGGAAGAACATTATTTTAGATTGTAAAAGGACGATATCCGCATTAATGTGAGCTTCATATTTTTTTAAAGACCTTGTATTGTGTGACATGCAGGAGAGTGGCATGTTGTGTGTCATAATTCTAGAAAAACGCGGAAAAAGAGCACAACTTGGTGTCCTGAGTCTGCACATCTCATGTTCAACTTTTGCAGAAGGTTTTGGTGGCTTTGCAGGAAAGTAGTCTATACGCAAACCTTGAGCAGAAGTTGCTCGACTACATCGTACATATAACATATTGCACTTCAAGAATTTTTGGGGTATATGAAATGCTACAGATTGATATGTGGCACCTTGACTTTTGTGTACCGTCAATGCCAAAGCTTCCACTAAGGGCAATTGCATTCTAGTTAATTTACAGTTTGCATTACCGAGTTGAAATTCTAATTTTATAATTTCAATTGGTGTCCACTTGCACATATCATCTGTGTGTTCGCCTTCGGGTTTTAGTTTGTTTTTTATCTTCTGTCTGGTTAGTGACCCCACATCTGGCTCATCAAACTTGATCCAAACTCTTTTTGCAGTCTGTCCTTTGTTTATTTGCATGAGTTCTCCGATTGCACCGTTCACTATGCCGTCTTCGGTTGAAATGTTTGCTATCACCATGTATTTAGCTGTTTCTTTTAAAACTAACCTTAAAGCTAAACCCATAGTCTTTTGTCGTGGCAGTTTCTTGGCAGATTCAATATCCGATCGTTTTGCAGACGTATCAATGGCTTCGGATATGAAACTAACTTGATTCATAGAGTTAAGCACTCTCTTGTTCATTTCATCGACTTCGTTATTAGTAGCCCAAAGATGCATTACTTGTGGTTGAAAAGTAATGTCTAGGTGTGTTATAAGTTTTTGGAAATATTTTACATCAGCTTCCTCCAAATGTCCTCTGGCCAACTTTGTTAACATCATTGCAAATTGTTTGTCATCTTTTTGGCGCATTATTTCAGTCAACTCATAAAACTTGAATGTTTCCCAAATAGATTTAATCGATATTATTTCTACACTTAGAAATTTAGACAATATTTATTCAAAACTATCGTACAATGGTGTTGCTAATACCGGTGCTAATTGAAAGAAATCGCCAAACACTATTACATTTATGTCCCCAAATGGTTTATTTATTCTTAATATAGACCTCAATCGTTGATCAATGTATCCCAGTGTTTTTATGCCAACCATGGAAATTTCATCAATTATCAAAAGTTTTACATTGGCAAACTGACAACGTAGTATTTTGAAATATCTGAACTTAACTTTGGTAATAATCCGGCAAATTGATTCAATGGTAGTTTGAACGCAGAATGAAGTGTTAATCCTTTTATTTCATATGCAGCTTTACCTGTTGGTGCTGTCAGCAATACGGGAGGAAGTGACAGATCATCTATATCTGGTCTAAGATTTGCTATCGTCTATCCTAATTACAGATTGTGCTAATGCTCGTATAAGCATTGACTTTCCAGCTCCCGCTGGTCCAGTGACAAATACTTTCATCGTAGTATGACCTTTTCCCCATAATTGACTTCTTATGACATTAGTTGTATGATATAAGAGTTGGCGTTGACCGTCATTTAGACATCCGATTAAGTCTTTAAACTGTTCATTGTCTATGAGGTGCACTATTATCTTACCACCATCTTTAGGTGAATCTACATCTGATGTATTTGTATTTTCAACATAATCTCCAACATCGTTTATTAGTACATCGTCTGGTACCCAATCTTCATCGTCTACAAGCTGATTGTTTTACGGCCTTGTTCCCCTTCTCTTTGGATTTCATTATTGTCTAATTGGGTTTCTTCTACTTTATTAAACTGTTGGTACAACTTTTTTATTTGATCAATGTTTGTTTCATACACTTGTTTACAGTTAATATCTAACAAATCGGTTTTTTCATCGCGCCATGGTAAAAATAACATAATATTTTCTCTGTAAAAGTCTTGTTCATTTTTATCCACATTAAACCTAACATACCGTATGATTTTTCTGATTTTACGTTTATGTATATACTTGTTTGGTTTTCCGATTAGAGTGGAGTCAATCGGATAAGTGGTATCAGGTTCATTATCAGTGTCAGAATCAGAACTGTTGTTAGCCGGTTTTTTTTTACCGCGGACTTCATAATTGGAGCCAAATTCTGCTAAAGTTACATCTTCAAGACTGTGTGGTCTACATGAATAGTATTCATTGAGACCGTCAAAAAAAATGTCATCAGATTTTGGATCCATTTCTCCTCTAACTGCCATTGGTTTCAACATTCGAGTTCTTTTATCAGGATGGCTAGTGTTTATAAATATACCCAGTTGAAGTATTGCATTGCTTCATACCTAAGAAAGTGTACACTGCTTCCTGTGCAGAGATTTCTTGACTCCCTGAAAAAGTTGACGCTATTT
Source organism: Aphis gossypii (assembly GCF_020184175.1). Taxonomy (NCBI): domain Eukaryota; kingdom Metazoa; phylum Arthropoda; class Insecta; order Hemiptera; family Aphididae; genus Aphis; species Aphis gossypii. The sequence goes on from NW_026083023.1 coordinate 68,725, forward strand.
TTTTCAGTTGTTCTTTAACCGATAAATCAGTAGAAGACTTAAGATTTTCGACAATGTCTCTCATTAGTTTTGATATACCACGTTGGCTTTTTCCAATATACTCGATTACATGTCTAACACAAGAATAAACGTCCAATATGAACTGTATATCCATGTTAGACTGCCATAACGGAAATAATTTTTCATTGAATCCAGAAACCATTCGTTGTTTTATTGTACGTTTTAGAAAAACTGTTAGCCGTCTGATAACAGTTCGAATAATGGATTTATATTCATTAACATCTTTAATTGACAATTTTTGTAAAATGTCTTCTAATGTTGGATCTGAAGATGAATCACTGTCCTTGAAGTCCCTGAGGTATTGCAGAAGTTTTTCATATTGTAGTATACGAATTTTTCTTGTGATCGGATTACTTAAGTCTTCTATTAGCGGAGTCAATATACAGGTTTCATTCATTGGCGGATATGGTATGTTGAAGCGACACTTTTTCATTTGTTTGTCTTTGTCAGTTCTGTAACAAGTGTGTGTATGACTATGAATATTTTTATGCAAATACTCATGGGCCGGACTGCCATCGTCTACCATACACGTAATGTATTTGTTGATAAGTGTTACACATGCACCAAAAGTTTCTGGTTTGGCTGGGTCGAAAACAGGTGCATTGTCTAACCACAATAGCATGTGTACATGTGGACTGCCCCTATATTGATATTCGACACGATAAAAGAAATGTTTCACACTGTGTTCTTTGAAAATAACATTTTTGGACTTGATCAATTTAAAAAGTGCTCTAAACCTATGATCAAAATAAGTAGCATAAACAACTGGGTCTTGTCGAATTAAATCTGATTTTTGTGCATAAGTTAGGACAGTTTCATCAGACAACGTTTTGGAGTAACGCTGTTTATACAAAATCTTTAACAGATCAGTCCAAGTTGATTCACTAGGGCTAAATGTTAAGAATAATGTCGGTTGACCTTCTTGACGCACCATGGCAAAAACATTTTTTCTCATCGCTGCAAGATATGAAGGTGAATTTTGTACGTTGTGTAACATTCGGTATCCTTGATCGTTATCTATCATTTTGTTTAGAACAGCTGGATTTGCTACGTCATTCGCAGTTGTGTTTCCTTTTTTGTTTTTTCGTAAAACAATTTGCACATTGCTTGCAATGAGTTTTTGAACTAATACTTTGCATTTAAAAAACAGTTAGATGAGTCCGATGCAAACCTTCGATCTACGTTCAGCAGTTCAGACCTTACTACTTTTGAGTAATTTTTTAAAGGTGATTTATTTGTACGTGGATGACCACCAAATCAGGAAAAGCTTTTTCCTCTGCATGGTCATCAATAAGAATAGATAACGGTTTCATGCCTTCGCCTGGTGCAAAAGAAACAAAATCACAGTTTTCAATCATCGTGTCTATTGATCCCGGATTGATTGGTTCAATATTTGTGTCTTCATCGTCTGTTTCTTCACTTTCGTGATCCGAGCTGTTTTCTAAACTTTTTGTTGTTTCTGACACATGCGCCAGCCAATCTTTGTCTATTACAGCATCTTTATATAGAGGTTTTTTAATCAAATCATTCAATGCTGATACTACTAATGATGGTCTGACATTTTGATAAAGATAATGCTGTTTAAAGCACGATTTTCTTTTTAATTTTACCTTCATCATCTTAACTGTAGCTAAATTTTCGGCACGCCTTGGCAAAATAGATGTAGTCTTAGTCAGATCTATTGGAACATTGATAACGTTACCTTTAATTTTTAGCTGTCCATCACTGCGAAGACATTTGAATATTTTCATAAACGGTAATCTAAGGGAAACCATTTGCTTTTCTATTTGATTTAATTGCGTAACTGAAGACGGAACACTGTTTAACTCATAACCATTTCCTATGTACAACGGAGGAACTTTGGATTTTTTTATATGCGGAAGACAACTGGAACATATCGTCACAGTATTCTTGGCATCACTTGGAATTGACATCCCCAATCGACTGGAGATATCAGAGTTGCATTTATTGACACTGGATGGGAAACGTAATCTATGACACGAATAACATTTTTCTGATAAACCTTGAGACCTTTTCAAAATATATTCAGATATCAAAACATCTTCCTTCTGCCTGGTTTCTTTTAATTTTTGCCGTTCTCGTTTTTTATAAGATATTGAATTAGGTGTTTTCTTTTTAGTAGATACATTTTGACATAGGCTACTATCTGATGGTTATCTTCGCTTTCTCATGTTTCGAACATTTTGAATTTGATATGTTTTTTTGAAAACTGGATTTTCCATTCGTTTCAATCTGTTCTTCACACTGGCAACCTTGTTTGCATTTTTTATAACTGGATCTTGCAATCGTTTCAACATGGCTTACGACTGGCGATCTGGTGGCTTTTTAACATCCGGATCTTGCAGTCGTTTCACATGCTCTTACGACTGGCGATCTGGTTGGCTTTTTTAACATCCGGATCTTGCAGTCGTTTCAACATGCTCTTACGACTGGCGATCTGGTTGGCTTTTTTAACATCCGGATCTTGCAGTCGTTTCAACATGCTCTTACGACTGGCGATCTGTTTGGCATTTTTAACATCCGGATCTTGCAGTCGTTTCAACATGCTCTTACGACTGGAGATCTGGTTGGCTTTTTTAACATCCGGATCTTGCAGTCGTTTCAACATGATCTTACGACTGGCGATCTGTTGGCTTTTTACATCCGGATCTTGCAGTCGTTTCAACATGCTCTTACGACTGGCGATCTGGTTGGCTTTTTTAACATCCGGATCTTGCAGTCGTTTCAACATGCTCTTACGACTGGCGATCTGGTGGCTTTTTTAATCCGATCTTGCTCGTTTCAACATGCTCTTACGACTGGCGATCTGATTAGCTTTCTTAAAACTGGGTTTTACAAGGGAAACCTTTCAATCGTTTTATTGTACTTTTTAAATTTAACAATTTTCTTTGATTTGTAGCAACAATATCATCAGACGCACGGCTTAATTGTTTTCTCAATTATCCTTTTCAAGTTCTTGCAAATGAAGAACAATGTTTTCGCGTGATATTTTTATTGCTTCTTTTTTATTTTGTGTACGTTTACTCGGACGTCCCATTTTAAAAAAAAAAAATATATATATTAGACAAAAATAATAAATAAAAATAAACTTACAGCTAAAAAAACCTTAATACTAAAAGTTTTAAAAAAAAAAACACAACAACTGCTACCTCTGTCAACCAAAAAAAAAAAAAAATACAAAATTAGCTGATAATTAGAGTATATAATATTATAAATAATTAATTTGAAAATTACCTTAACACAAGTCACAATCACAGAAATCCAGTAAATGAATCAAGAAAAAAATGATCTAAAACAAAATTATGAATGTTACCAAAAAGAAATATATAATAAAAACACCTGAATTTTAGTAGCACCGCTATTATAATATGATAGAGTTGTAAGGACACAACCTTAACATATTTGACGTTTACAATTAATATACAAATACATACTAAATTCCTAATTTATTCATTTTCCTTTATTAAATAAAGTAGTTATTTTTTTAAGAGGATGCTATCCAAACATTTGTTGTCTCCGTCTTACACACGCCCGATATACCAAAATTTCGTTCACTAGTTTCAATAGTGGGCTGTTAATTTTGATATTGGAGTAAATTGACCAATTATACAATTTTTATATAATAACATTATCTGTGTTTAAGCGTTTGCTTCTATTCTATAGTTTAATTCTCAAGCGGGATATGAACATTTTTAATTTGTGATATTTCACTGCATACTTGCTCATAGTATGCTGGAAAAAATTGAAAAATCGCCAAAAGCACAGATAATGTTCTTACCTAAAAGTTTGATAATAGGTCAATTTAATCTAATATCAAAACTAACAGCACACTATTGAAACTAGTGAACGAAATTTTGCTCCTCTTAATAAATAATAAATATATCTAATATTTTAAAAATTAAGTACAATTAAAATATTAAATAATATCTCCTACTCATAATGTCTAATAAGTATTATATTTTCAATAATCAAATGCTAAATATTTTATGGAATCCAAAAAAATTAAAGAGCTTTATTTATATTTAACTATTATAGGTATTTATTATTGTTTAACACGAAAATCATAATATATGAGTACTTTTTAATTGGTAATCAGTCAAAAAGTCTATGGAAAAAAGTCCGAACACATGTTTAGTGTCGGACAAACAAAAAGTCCGAAAATACAAATTATTCTATTAAATTTTCATTTATAATTGTATAATTTATTATCCATTTTAATCAATTTTAATAGGTATTTTAATATACCTACATGTATTTATCTAGAATCTAGATCTATATAATGTTTGTTCTTTTATATAATAATCGTGGTAATATTGATTATTGTTTGTAGGTACATAATATAATTTTATGGTAGCTAACATGTAGACATACAGCCACATATCATAGCGATAGATATATCTTAGAATTTAGATCATATACGATCTAAGAGATATTTAATATAATATAATATATAGGTAATTAACTATAGTAGATTTCCGTTTTATTTTTTTTAGTTATACGAAATAATAAGAATAAGAAAATAGAAAAAAAAATATTAGTTATAAAGAATATTTTGTATTTTCCGAGTTTTTTTTAGAAACTAAATAATGTGCTAAGAATTTTTGTCCGACTATAAAAACTGAATCCGGACTTTTTGTCAAACTTTTTTTAAAACGGACTTTTCTTCAGCGATTAACTTTTAGTTAATTGCTGTATTCATAAAATGTACAATGTAAATACACACTACACAACTTGATAAACGAAAAAAATTATTCTCATACATAAGGAAATTCTTGACATAGGTACTAATATAATATATATATAATGTATATATACGAATCCGATGATTGCAAAAACGTCATGAGTCAATTATTTAAAGCTTTTGGATAATTGATAAAAACTGTAGAATATAAATATTTTTGAAAAATAAATTAATTTAAGAAAAAGTACTTATTAAAATATATCATACACCTACTAATAATACTACACCTATAAAGTCGGTTTTTTCACTCAAAAACACATGATATGACTATTATAGTAGGTATATACGTTTTTACTAATATCTCAATTTCAAAAAAAAAAAAAAACCATTGTAAAATCAATACATTCATCACTTCGTTCAGAATCTAAAATATGACTCGTGACGTTTCTAAAAACATCGATTCACAATTTTTTTTACTGAGCATAATATTCAGTTTAGCATTTGAAAATTATTGAAGCATATAAACTTATAATAATTTGTATAAATCTATAGTTATAAATAATTTATAAAAAAACATAATATGGAGACCAAATTATAATTATAATATGATTTTTGTGTAGTATTATCAAGCTTTAAATACCAACGCAAACTGATATTTACAATTAAGCAAGCTCCACTACTATAGGCTACAATATTATTAAAACAGAAGAAGAGGCCCAAACAATATACAAATAATAATATTAAATAAATTTCATTCAAAATCAAAGTATGGATCTAAAACATGATATATCTTTCGGATCACCTCCCGTAAACATACCACTGCACCTATGTAGTATGTACCAACCTACTAGGTAGATATTAAGATTATAAACTTAAGTAGTTAGTAGTTACTCACCAGAAAAACAATGTATTTATTAGATATATAAATGTGTATGAAAACAAGTCCCTTATTTCACATCGATTGCTAAAAACACACTAAATCAGAATTTACAGAATTTAAAATAAAATATATAATCGAATAGTTGTTGCCAATAACTATAGGTAGAAAGGAAGGTATAGAAAAAAAAGTATTTTGATATTTTGTTGCGCGTGTCAGCAATTACTAAGATAACGATTACAATTTCAAAAATCCAAAAGAAATGTATTTTGATATTTCGTCGCGCGTGTCACCAATTAGTAATACGACGGCTGGAATTTCAAAAGGCCAAAACATTAGATATAACAATGAATAGTATCTATGACTTTGACCCACACCGAACAGCATCGGTAGAAAACTGGTAAAATTATACAGCGAGTACAGGCAATAAATTACGATAGGTAATGATAACTAATTAAAAAAAAAAATAAATTGTCAAGGACCTGACACATTACCTGAGACATTTATCAGTAGAGATAAACTTCCGATTTTGGCACACACGTTAAATTACGAAAATAATTGGACTATTTGGACCATTCGAGTTTGACTCAACGTTGAAGCAACAACACAGTAAAAAAAAAAAAAAAAACTATATTCAAATAGCAAATGTAAGTACAATATTGACGTAACTTTATATTTATATTTTATTTTTTTACTGGATAAGTAATATTAGTACACAAACAATTAGAATTTTTTTAAATGCATAATATAATTTGCGATGTTTAAAAAATGTTTCATAAGATTTGCAGTCGTAAGTAATTCTTGAACAAATTTACATCGGAGTGACGTTTTATGAACCAGTTCAGGATTAAAATTATATTTTTAATTTTTAGTACCTATTATATTGAAGTTATAAAAGAAAAAATAATAGAATAGGATTTATTAAAAATAATATTTATAAATCATTATAATTTAAATTCCTAAATAAAATTGGAAAATACAAATGCTTTTAATAGTTTCTGTAACTAAATGTGTTTGAAACCCATCATATACATATTATACCATAGTATACTTTAATCAGAGGTTCCCACCAACCTATGGTCCGCAAACCATACCTACCTACAAAATTTAAACAAATATTTTAATTTTATATTAATTATATTAATTTAATATCTTTATTAGTAAAGGAAATACAAGCCCAAAAATCACATTAACGTATTTTTATAATTTTAATTTACTTTTGATAAAAATAATAATACAATATACATTTTTTAATAATAGTAATTTGTGTTAAATTGTTGATAAATGTAAAACTTTTACTTAAACTTGAACAATAACAAACATTATTATTATTATATATTATATTATATTATATATATATTATTTATTATTATAATATGTAAGCTATAAGGAATTTCACTATATTTTATTTATTCATAACCTAAATTCTAAAATGTGTAAAAAATTGATTCTTGGCTATGAGAATAAATAAAGTCTAAAATGTATAGTGGTCTGTGACGTATCGAAAGTTCTCAAAGTAGTTCACAGTGTCAAAAAAAATTAAACCACTGATTTAAATATCTTTCAAAATAGTATAGACATAGTAATTTGTATTTTATACTCAGTTCATTCATTTTACTAATTTTAATCTCAAAATATTATCCAATAAGATATATTTGTGTGACATTGTCACTGATGTCATGAATACCTGTACGGGATCCCTTGCCCAACAATTAAATTAACTCACGATAAGTACACACTGTTAAGCATTATACATACTTTTTTTTGTATAATATGTAAATAAAAAACAACGGTCATCTTTTAAAATTATATAGATTACTTTTTCCTGTATTGTCTACATACTTCTTTTGGTATTATAAATATTAATCACATATCATACAATCATGTGTTTATTTTAATAAATACACATCAATGTTTCTTTTTATACAACCATTTATTTATGTACTGAAATACTATTGTACAGTAATGAAATAATGAAACTACAAAATATAAAATATCAATGCCCCAATGCACATTTAATTTATTATTAATTTTTATTATGAATAATTTAAAAAATATTGATGTAATTTTCATGAAATTAAATTAATTTTATAATAAAAATAAATTAAATAAGCATTATTTAGGGAGTTTTATTTAAATGTATGTATTATCTCATCAAGATGATTAGATTAAAAATATATTTATTATCTTATGTAGATACCTAATTATTTTATTTTTATGATCTTAACTCTATTCATATGCTAAACAAAATACCATCATTCAAAATTTGTGGACCTTAAATGATTTATAATTTATTAACAATATCAACTTTTTTTTTTTTTTTTTTTTTTTTTAAAATTCATTTATTATAATAAATTATACATAGCTCGAAAAGAGCAAATTTACAATAATATAATAATAAGATGAATCTATCTACCACCTGTAAGCAAGCTTGTGATGATGGTAGAGAGTTACAAAATCTAGTAATTAATACAATAATTGATAAAAATATAAATAAATAAATAAACAGTTAACAAATACATGAATTATAATAAACAAAAAACGATAAGACACTAGTCTAAATGAGTTTCTAACCAGTTGAAAATTAATTTTTTGAGATTTGACTTTTTAAGATTCCTGGAGTTATCGTATATACTTATTTTAATATTAATTGGCAGTGAGTTGAAATATGTGGGACTAAGATAATTAACAAATTTTTGCCCAAAAGATTTTCTAGTATAAGGAATCTTTGCATTGTATGCTCTATTTTCTCTTTTTTCTTTAATGTTAACTACGTCCACCCATTGATAATAATTTTTAACTATGAAAAATATAGCTATTTTTTTGTAAAGTTTTTCTAGTGATAGAACATTGAATAGTTTAAAGTTTTCTATTGTTGATCCTTCTAGGCTTATCTTACTCAGACAGATCCTAATTATTAATCTTTGTTGTATTATTAGTGGCTGTAGTGCATTTTTGGCTGTACCTCCCCAGACCAACAGGCCGTATTGTAATATTGCTTGATATAAGGCAAGATAAATTATTCTTAAAGTATGAACTGGTAAAAAATTCTTAATTTATAAAATTTGAAAGACACTGTTCGTAGTCGTGACACAGTATTACTCACGTGTAGATTCCATCTCAAGTTATTATCGATTATTAATCCTAGATATCTAGTGCACGACACTCTGTAAATACTTTGACAATTTAACTCACCACAAGGTTCATTTCCACAATTGTGTATTTTTAAATGATCGTAATTATTTTCATCCTTATGAATAGAGAAATTAATAAAATTTGTTTTTTTATAATTAATAGTAAGTTTTCTTTGATTCAAGTAACCTAATACTTTTTTGAAACCGAGTGTAGCTTTTGTTCGAACGTTATCCCAAGTATCGCCAGAAAAAAGTAAACAAGTATCATCTGCATACGTTACGACTTGCCCATTGATATCAAGATCACATATACTATTTATATATAAAATAAACAAAGTAGGACCCAAAACACTCCCTTGAGGTACTCCACAAGAAATTAACATTTCATCACCTAAAATGCCATTGATCTTTACTTTTTGTTTTCTTTTGTCTAGATAACTCTTGAACCATTTGAGACTTGATTTTTTTATACCAAAATTAGGAAGTAAATTGATAAGTTCAGTATGATCCACCGTGTCAAAAGCTTTAGCCAGGTCCAGAAAAATTGCTGTTGCTTTTTTACTGTTATCAAGTGCATTATATATAAATGATGTCGCATTATATAACGCATTTTCAGTACCTAAATTAGGTCTGAAACCGAACTGGTTTTTAGACAGAATATTGTTTTTTTCCAAAAATTGTATTAACCTACTCTTTATTACTTTTTCAAGTATTTTGGCGAAATTACTGATCATTGAGATAGGTCTATAGTTACTAATACTTGTTCGATCACCATTTTTATATAATGGTTTTATAATGGCTAGTTTAAATATATCTGGAAATGTACCTTCCGATATGCTTAAGTTATAAATATGGGTTAATGGTACTGCGATATTTTGTGCTATGAGTTTTAGTGTTTTAACTGATATGCCATCATGTCCAGCTGCTGTCTTATCTTTTAAATTGTTGATAATTAATAAAACTTCGTCGACACTGACTTTTTCATTAAAAATTGTATCAAAAGATTCAGTTATATTTGGTTCATCATAGTGAAAGTTTGATTTATTTATCAAGCCTCCAAGGTTACTCCCAATGGTTGTAAAATACTTATTAAAAATATTGGAAACTCTAATTGGGTTTACAGATGAATTGATATTTTCATTTCCAAAAAATATTGAATGTATTTCCTCATCATTTTTAATTTTGCAATTTGTATTTGCTACATCATTAATCAGTTTAAATGTTAATTTTGGGCTATATGAAACCTCTTTGAATTTATTTATGTAATGATTGTTTTTAGCTAATCTTAAAATTTTTGAAAATTTATTTTTATAAAGTATGTAGTGTGCACGTAGTTTGTGATTACTTGGGTGTTTATGAACTTTTAAGGATAGTTTTTGTTTATTACGTAGAGAGCAAAGCAAGCCGGGTGTCATCCATTCTTTTAGACACTTGTTTTTTGAATTGGCAGTTTTAGTTATTGAGGTCATACTTATAGCACTATCAACCTTATTAATAAAAACATTGTAGCATTCATTAACATTGTTATTAATATACACTTTATTCCAATTGTATTTTTTTAATATTTCATTCAGTTCGCAGTAATTTATTGTCTTATATACGTTATTACTTTTTTGTTGATTCTGGTTATGTATTTGAATACCTATAACTGTTGAGAAGTGGTCCGTAATACTAGTTTGAATCACACCAGCCTCAATTTTACCGTTAACGTTAAAGTTATTATTACTTTTGACAAAAATATGGTCTAAACAAGAATGTTTGCTACCTAGTGGTGTTCTAGTAAACACATTAACTTTGAAATTATATATTTAATATAGTTATTTATGTATTATATAGATGTCTACAATTGTGAATAACTACTATTATGGGGGTGCTGCCCCCATAAGCGAAGAAAAAAAAAATAGTAAGCATGAAAAAGTAAATTATTTAACTTCAAACTGATTAATTTCTATTTTTTTTTTTTTTTAGATGACAATCAACAAAATATTAACAAAATAAAAAAAAAATAATAAAAAACCAAGTATGTATATTGTATACCTATTGAGTATGCTATGTGATTAATTTCACATACCTAATTTATTTAATTTTTTTTTTTTTTTAAGAATGTAAGATATGCAAAAAAAAACATTTCGGCAAATGCCGAAAACAGGCCAATAAAAATAAAAGTTAGTATACCTATATTGGATATTAAATTTTAATTAATTAAGCAATAATTAACATGTATTTTGTTGTTTAAATCAGAATGTGATATATGCAATGTCGGCTACAGAGGCCAATGCTGGTGGCGAAATGAAAAGCCGGTAATTATTGAATTCAATAAAACAGTTTTCTGACTAGGTGCAATTTGAATATGATTATTTTAATAATACAATTTTTTAAATTTTAGAAAACAAAAACCAAGGACCTGCGAGCGGTCCTTGATTCAAAAAAAAAAGAACTGGTAAGTTTTTTTTTTTTTTTAATACTTAAATATCACTATGCACATATCGAATATTTAAATACAATAATATTTATACTAAGTTCCTGTTAATTATAATCAAACCATGTCTTCATTTAATTTATTTATCAGTGGAATATCCAAGAGAAAAGTTCAAACTTCAGGAAATATTAAATTACTCTATAGTTAATTAAATAATAAGTATATGATAGTGCAATTATTGATATTGCAATTCAATTGAAATCATGGGCGCCCATTGGGGGGGGGCAAGATAGGGCACTTGCCCCCCTGGACAAAAAATGTTATGGACTTGTAGCTCAATAAATATTACCATAATATTATTATTATCTTTATTAACTTACATTTGAGAATTTTTTTTATTTTGACACCCCCCCCCCCTAAAATGTTACCTATGGACGCCCATGATTGAAATAACTAAAATGGCTCACTTTTGGTTTTCATAATCACACAATATCAAAATACATTCCACATTCAGACACTACATTCAGACTCTCAAATATTTGCAACCAAACATTAAATGTGTATTTATTAAGGATTTTTTTTGTAATGTAACTAAACAACCACCCTCTCTCTCAAAAAAAATTCTGAATATCACTGATGTTCATAAAAAAAAAAAAAAAAAATAGGATAACTATCAACTTCAAACACCACAATAGTGTACCACTAAAGAATATGTGTATACACTGAAGACTAAGTTTATTAAAAATATTATGTCATAGTCAAACTAAGCATTTTACTAAATGACAATTAGTCAAATAAGTTCATTTTTTATTCAATTTCACTACCAGTCTAGACATTTAGTTAAATGATTTTAAGAAATTAAAAAATATAACGATATTTTCTATTAATTATTAGGTACTAATTAATTTATATATTATATAAAAAAAAAACCATTAGTGATGATAGTGAAATTATACAAAAATGTAATTTAATAAAATGTCTGATTTGACTATATGCCTATCACATATACACTATTCATAAAACTATAGTAAATACAAAATATTATCTAATTCTGTTGTAGAACAAACAAGAAAGCCACATGGAGGTGGAGGAGGACCAGGAGGTCCGGCTTATATCTTTTTAATTATTAAATATAATTATTAAAATTATTATAAAAATAAAAAAATCGTTTTAGTTTTTTTTTTTTTTTACATCCTACCTATCTACCTACATTCATCATGGATCATTAAAAAAAAAATTACAAAATTTTATAGTACCTGTTCTTATTATACGTTGACTAGTTGGTTGTGAATGAGTTGCTGGTTGAAGCAGGCAGATATGCTAGCCAGCATAACGTATGCAGACATGCACTAATAAATAAATACACTTTTTTTAAATCTGCTTCCTCAGGTTATAGGACCTGAAAATGTAGGTGAATTATGTTAATGAGTAAGTCAAAGACAAATGTGTCAAAAATTGTAACTCTCGTGTATACCAATAAAGTTCTCGCCGAAAAGAGTATAACATTGTTAATAATACTTACCTATACATTGTGCTATTTCAATTATTGCATTGAAATGTCTAGTCCATAGTAAAGTTGCCCATAATCACATCGGTTGGAGTTAGGGATGGGCAATTCCCGGGAACGCTATTCGTCGGGAATTCCTGGAAAGGAATTCCCAGGAATTTACGGGAACCTTAAATAATTTGTGAGAACAAATTATAGTATACTAATCATATGACTAAATGATAGTGTATTACATATACATTATCATGATTTTTGTTAAATTTAGTTTAAATAATTACTTTACCTTATAACAAATAGCAAAACCAAAGATAATAGTAAATAAAAATATTTATTAAGCCAATAAGCTACTCTTAATTAGTAGGTAGTTCAAATACATAAAAACATTTATAACACTCACTCTTCACTTCTATTAATATTTAAAGAAAATATATACATTATACATTTATTTTTTTGATCATATGTTTTCTTTGGAAAATCAAGTTTGAAAATTATATCTTTAATTTTTACCACTGATACATCTCCATCAATAATTTTGAAATGTGTTTTAGATCCACCAACTGATTTTAGACCCTGAACTTTGAAACCAGTTTTAAGAATACTTTTAATCATACACACATATTTAAAAACTTGATTTTTAGTTGTCAAAGTATTTCCAAAGAAATTGACTAAATCATGATAGTTAATGATTTTATCGTGCTAATAATATATGTTTACTGCTTTGACACTTTAACAATTTTTTTAATTTTCGGGAATTCCCGTTCCTGGCGTTGTCGGGAATTCCCGGGAACGGGAATATTTCTTCCCGGGATCGCTCCCGGGAAATCCTGGAAGTGCCAACCCTAACCACACAATATGCACATTGAGGGTCATCGATCACAGAAAGTGACAAATTTAATCAGTGTTAACTCAATAAAAGTAATGTGTAATATAGCTCAAGGTTCATTCAACAACCACATGTCAAGTCATTCAATTTATGAGTTTTCCCCTAGTGAGAACATAGGGTCTAAGCTGATTCAAACACCAAATAACCTAACATATTACAAATTAAATAAAACAAATATCGATTCAATAACTATACAATTAGTTGATCAAGATCATAATCCGATAAACAATTTAGGTGAGAAATTAATAATCAATCTACATATTAAACGTTACGGATCTTAATATGGGATTAAAATTTAATATAGCCCATTACATAAAATAAATCTTGTTAGTCAAAAGACTAAAGCGGTACCGGTAACATCGAATAAAGTAAAAAAAATAACAACGAAAAATAAAACAATTTTAAAGGCTTTAGGTTATAAATTAAAGCAGAATGCCTGAAAGTGATAATTTAGATATAAGTTCGCCGTTTGAAACCGATTCTAAAATTACGAAAATCGAATATCATTCATATACACCGTATACAACTTCATTTAATAATAGCGATGAAATACGTATATCAATTCAACAAACAGATGTTTATCCATATCTGAATGAAAGCTTTATATATTAGAAGGTCAAGTATCAGATGCTGAAAAGTAAAACTTACTAATAACGTTTTTCCTATCTCTTGATCAAATACGACTTGAAATCAATGGGATAGAAGTAGATAGTACACGTGTACTTGGTATTACCAGTTCGTTAAAAGGTTATCTATCAGGTACACCTGATAACTATAATTGTTATGAAAATGCTGGTTGGATTTTTAAAAATAGTTCAAACCCAGCAAATAATAATAGAGAATTTAGTGCATGCATTCCGTTGAAATATTGGTTAGGTCTATTTGAAGACTTTAAAAATATTATTAATTCTAGATTAGAACTAATATTAACTCGATGTCATAGCGATTTAAACGCTCTAAAGGTAATAACCAGTGCAAGTACAAATTCTGGAAAAGTTGTTTTGAATAAAATAGTTTGGAAGGTTCCACATATTACTGTTGATGATGAAGAAAAAATAAATTATTAAAACTTATTGAAAAAGAAAAAAGTTTGTTTATCCCGTTCAGATCTTTTGAACTTTTGAATATCCTGAACTCGGAACCACAAAAAAAGTAGTGTGGAACTTGAAGACAGCATCAAAATTAGAAAAACCACGATTTATCATAATTGGATTACAAAGAGGACGTAAAAATTCGTTAGAAAAAGATTGTAGTATATTTGATCACTGTAATATAACAAACGTTAAAGTATTTCTTAACTCAATAGCTTATCCAGTTATCCATATGATAATTTGAATTTAGATTTTACGAAAAATAATTTCACCTTATTATATGATATGTATACATCGTTTCAAGAATCGTACTATGAAAAAAATATACGAAACCCCATATTATGTCCCTCTACTTTTCTATCGAACGCTCCAATTGTAGTTATCGATACTTCAAAACAGAACGATTCGGCTACAGCATCATCAGTAGATGTGCAATTGGAATTTGAAGCATCGGAATCTCTTACAAGTGTAACTGCTTATTGTTAATTAATTCATGATCGCATTGTTGAATATGTATCTTTTATTAGAGAAGTAAGAAAACTAGTGTGAATAATATTAAAAAACTGATTTATTTAAAATACTTGATGTTAAATACTATTAATTAATTTAAAATAAATAAACAAAATGATAATAAAAAAAATGTTTTTATTTATTTCAGAAATTTAAACGAAAATGATTCGTTTAACTAATAACTAATCATGTTTTTATTTCAGTAAAAGTAATAGGGAGATTTTTTATACTGTAAGAAGGACATTCCGCTTTAAACATTTTTCGTGTCCCTAAAAATGAAGCCAAACGCCTCATGGTTTCCCTGAAACAACGTGGGGCGTCTGACTCTATTTTACAGCGGGAATTTCTTACACTGCAAGGGGACAATACCCCCCTCGAACTTTTTTCATCTTCGCTGAAAAATGGAGCCAGACGCCCCATATTTATACTAAGAAATGGTTAGAAAAACCATGGGGTGTCTGGCTCCATTTTACAGCGAGAATTTCTTACACTGCAAGGGGACCATACCCCCTCAAACTTTTTTCATCTCCGCTGAAAAATGGAGCCAGACGCCCCATATTTATACTACTTACATTCATTTAAAAAAGGTAAACGAATTTTATATCTAATAAAAATAAATATACACATATTTATCTATATATGTGGCTCGGCGCAGCGTGGTGGTAACACGATTGAGAGTAAGTAATACCCGCTGCCAATATATTATAAACATATTTTAATTTTTTGCGTGCCTTCAAAATTTTTTCGCCACTTTAGGCTCACTTGCCGTGGATTTTTCATTTCTGATATAAGGTAAAATGTTAACTATATGCAACAAACATACTAACTTAGGTTAATAAAAACTAATTTACACCATTATACGGTACATCACAACTGTTAACTGATATTTACTTTGTAATTTATATACAATAACGACATCCGGTTGTTCGATTGACATTTTTTGTTAAAATATACCTTTTTATTTTTCATCATAATTTCAATATAAACAGTGTAAATCTGAAATTTTGAAACGCAAAACGCAGTCGCAATAGTGCCCTTATAGAAAAGGATGAAATTGTTTTGTGGCGTAGACGGTATTTACAAAATATTCGTAAATATCGTGAAGAAGGGCGGCATTTATACTATATTGACGAAACCTGGGTCAACGCAGGCGACTGTACCAGCAAAACGAGGGTAGACAAAACAATTAAATCGCCTCGTGATGCTATTCTTCAAGGTCTCTTGACGGGGTCTCAGAGCCCATCTGACAAAGGTAAGAGGCTAATTGTTTTTCACATTGGGTCTGAAGATGGGTTTGTACCAGGTGGCCTATTATGTTTTAAGTCAAAAAAAACGACCGACTACCAAGAAGAAATGAATGGTGATACATTTTATAACTGGATGAAAAACGTAATACCACGACTCAAAGAGAATTGTGTTATTATAATGGACAACACCCTATATCACTCTGTGAAAAAAGAAAAAATCCCAAATATAACTACAAAAAAAGCAGATATCATACAATGGTTACAGGACAAGGGCGAAGTAATTAATCGACCTATGGTGATTCCTGAATTAATCGATAGAGTAAAAATACTAAGACCACAATACGAAAAGTATTTAATTGACGATCTGGCTGAAACACACAACAGGACAATTTTAAGACTCCTTCCATATCATTGCGAGTTAAATCCGATAGAATTGGCGTGGGCTAATGTGAAAGATCACGTGAAAAAGAACAACACCAGTTACAAGTTGAGTGACGTCAAAACACTTTTATTGGAAGGTATAGAGAGAGTGGATGAGAACATGTGGACAAATTGTATAAGACACACTATGACCGAGGAAGAAAAATTCTACCAAATCGATTTTATAGTGGACAATTTGTTGTCTGCAGAAACAGAAAGTCTGACAATGACGGTTGGCGATACGTCTTCGGATTCTGAATTCACTAGCGATGATGAGTAATATTAAATATATTTTGTGTTTTTTTATTTTTTTTTATTTTTAAATTTATTTTTTTTTTTTTGTAAATAACTTTGACAATGTGTAAAAACTGACTGTGTAATTTTGACAATGTGTAAGAATACAAAATAAAATGTGTCCTATTAAATGTTGTTCTTTATAATCTACCCTATTCTATTGATATGAAAATTAAAATATTATATATTATCAAGGTGCATATGAAAAATAAATAACAAAACTAACACAATTAAAAAAAAAAATTGCCGTAGTATCGGTAGTAAAAATGTTTGTGTGTTCAATATTTTTTTTAAAAAAAATTAATTAAAAAAAAAAACAAAAAAAAGGTCTTGAGTTTAAAATCTTATTCTTAATAAAGTTTAATATTTTAAAGCCTTGGGCTTTTAATTTATGCGTATAAAGAATAGGTGGGTATAATTAAATAAAACACTTAAGGTGGTACATATACACCTTCATAAGTAAAATGAAAATGTCATTATATTTCTAGAGTACCTACCTATTGTAGGAACTTTTTATAGAATGTTATCAAACGTAGCCAGCCTAATAGTATTATAATTTAAATTGAATTGTAATCCCAAAAATAAAATTTTCAGCTATCTGCCAGCTAGGGAGACCCTCCTAGATATAGTAAATCAGTAGATGTACCGATTTCAAAGGCAATGTAATTGGAATTATATAAAACGCACTTGTGGGTTGGTTAAAACTCATGACAATTACCTAGTAAGGCAAAAGAAAAAAAAAACAATTTCTTTTTTTGAATTATTACATTTATTATTTAAACGAATTTGAACATTGATTATTACAATTAATAATTTAAATTTGTTATATTATTTATTAATTTTCGTCGATAATTGTATCTTAATTATTAAAGTCTTCTATTTTTTATCAAACTGCAACATATCGTAAGTGTTCTGAATAGGACGCTTTATTCATAAAAAAAAAATATATCTACAGTTCAGTTTATGAATTTTCTTTTAAAGACCTTTCTATGGTATCTATATGATCATCTAAAAACATAATTTAAAAAATAGCGGTATAATGTTTCTATGAATTGTTGATTATTCCATGAAAACGGAATCAATATGGCGTTGTCCATATGGGGGACACATTTTAAGATTCTATGCGCCTTTCATGTATAGAGTTCAGTGGCTTCAATAAAGTTTTTTTTCAATAATAATATTTTTAATCTCGTTCCATTGCACAGTTTGGGAGCATTTAAATTTCGCATGAGAATAATAGGCGCACCGATTTTTAAATTAAATTTGGGTGGGGGGAGAGACCTGATGGATTTAATTAATTAAAAAATTCAGTTGGGATATCTATAGTTTCATCTTGATAAGTAAGTGTATCTATGGAAATATAGTTTTTTTTTTATCAGCTTCGAACATGAAAAGAAATTTTTCGTTTATGATGTTGACGGTGTCATTTTTACGGGCCAAAATTGCACGTTTACGAAGCCATTCATTGGATTTATTGGAAAGAGGAGAAATTTCAGAATAAACTTTGTTGATTAAGTTTATTTGATCAAGAACCAAAATCCAAAATGTAGAATTTATGTGTATCATGCTATCCTCATCATTCTGAAAAGTTCCGTCACCAATTTTCAAATATGTTGTGAGAAGAACTCGGCATTATTATCACCACCAATGTGTACACGCATATTGGTTGTTAATATGAAAGATTTTATGTAAGACCAAAGATATGATGACTTTGACAGGCGTTGATTTCATCGCTTTTAGTGCCTTTAGGCACAACTGGCAATATTTGTGTAGTCACCAGCAAAAAGAATAACAACTCCGCCCATTGGGCGATCATTATTTTTAAAATCCCTCAGCGTTCTATCAAGTGCCTCAGGACCACCTTTATTCGCCACTGTTGATTCATCCCAAACAATCAAACAATAAAACGTGTCTCCCTTAATAATTTACCCAAAGAACTTTGTTTCTTCACACTACAAACTGGGCGTTCGGTAGTCTGAAGATCCAAAAGTAATTTGAAAGCGGAATGTGCTGTCCTGCCATTTTGTAATAATGTTGCTGCTATTCCGGAAGAAGCGACTGCTAATGAAATTATTCTTTCTGCACGTAGCTTTGCAAGCAAGAGATTCAGCATGAAGGTATTGCCAGTTCCACCAGGAGCATCAAGAAAAATTAATTCTCCAGTATCTTGCAATATGATTTCTAAAATAGTATTATAAACAACTTGCTGATCGTTTGTTAACTTCGGCTCATTCTCCTGAATGTAATTTGAAAGCATATCATAATCATAAGAAGTTTCTGCAATATAAGCCCTATCTGTAAGAAAATTATTATCATTATCATCAGTCAAGGCCGGATTAAGCACCTATTGGGCCCCGGGGCAGAAATGTTTTATGGGCCCTTTTGATAAAACATGCTTTACAAAGCCGCTCGCTGCGCTCGCTGAACAATACATTTTTTTTTTAACTATTTCACAAATTATCAATTCTATTATAAATTTATAAATTTAAGAGGTATATACAATTTATGCCTATAAACCTACTATTTTAGTATGATAAAAGTAAATACTTCATATTTCATAAATTTAAATACAGATGTTCATAATAAGTTTTATATTTATTAACAATTTACAACAAATATAAAACTAATGTAAAAATATATAAAACAAAAACAATTTAATTAAATACATTTTTTTCTTCTTGCTTTACTTGAAGCTAACTCTCTTAGTACATCATTTAAGTCTAATGATTTTAACAAATCATTCTATGAATATAAAATCATTTGTATATCTAAGTTTTCTTGGGTTTGACTGGTTCTATACTTATTTTTAACTCTAGTTAATTTAGAAAAAGCTCTCTCCGCCGAGCAATTAGCTACAGGAATTGTCAAATATATTTTTAAAGAAGTAAATATACAAGGAAATACCTCTTCGAGTGATTGATTACTAAACCAGTCAAATAGTTTGGGAATGTCAGCTGGATCAAAAGAAGGTTGACAAAGCCTCCAGTATTCTCTAAATTGTACAAGTTCGTTTGGTAAAGTAGAATCTATATCATTTTTATACTTTGAAATAAATGTTGAGACACTCAAATCAATTTTTGCATTAGATTAAAGAGTTAAGTGTGTTATAAATAAAAAATGATCACCAATATATTCATAAGCTGAAATTCTTTTGTTTAATTCTGAAACAAATTTATCAATAACAAATAATTGAGTCTGTACACGAAATTTGTTTTTTCCTTTTAACACTTCTTCATTTTTGCTACCATCAGGGAATTTTTTTCTTTTTTTTCTTTGCTTTTCATCTGAGTAGTAAATAGTAATTTCAGAACTAAGATTAGGTATTTTTTCTACATAAATTGAATTTGAGTCTCGTAAACTTAACACATAAATCTTTAGTGATTTAAACAAGTTGATCGCCTTCATTGTGTCACAGTTTGAATGTTGTAATTCAGTTGAAGTTTTGTTACTTATTTCCATGATGTCATTCCAAAGTAATGACATATATCCAGTTTCTCTTTTAACCATTTTCTTCCATAACGATTTAGCATCTATAGTTGTAACATAATTTTCTTCACCATCATACATACTTTTTAACGCAGTCGAAATTTGTTCATAATTTACAACTATTGCTTTACATGCTTCTACATGACAAGACCATGTAGTGTCACTTAAGGATTTAAGTGTAAGAAGTCGCCTAGAATTTTCTTTGACACTATTTTTTTCTTCTTTTTTTCAATATGTTAATAAGTATATTCCACCTGTGAGTTGACCCACTAAAGAAGTTATACAATTTTTGTACAAAATCAAAAAAATTGACAGCTTCAGTACAACAATTTACACTATTTATTCCAACTAGGTTTAACGAATGAGCTGTACAAGGTATAAACACAGCTAATGGATTTTTATTTTTGACATAAGCTTGAAGCCCTTTAAATTGACCACTCATGTTTGAGGAGTTGTCATAAGATTGACCCCTGATGTTCATAATGTTTAATTCACTTTTTTCAAGAAAGTTATGTAATACCTTATACATAGATTGGCCATGATGATCTTTAATGGGAAATAATCCTAGAAGTCTTTCTTCCACACCTGTTGACGTGCAGTAACGTAGAATAATGGCCATTTGGTCGACTTTTGTCAAATCCGGAGTTGAATCCATAATTATCGAAAAATATTTACATTTCTTTATTTCACCAATAATACAAGTAGTTAAACTATTTTTCATTATTGTCATTAACTCATTACAAATGGATTTTGAAAGGTATGATGGGTTGCCTTTTCCTTGATTTCCGTACTTTTCAATATGAGCCTTTAAGCAAGGATCATATTCTGAAATAAGTTCTAATAGGCCTAGATAATTTCCATTGTGTTGACTATTGAATTTTTCTTCCTTTTAAAGTCTTTTCATTACTTCAAACCAATAATTCGTTTCAGCAGTAATTTGACGACATAAATCTTTATTAACAGCATTGTTAGTATTAGATCTTAATAACCACTTATTGATATCATTTCTGTGTTGTTGACAATTTTCATGTTCGCCAATCCGTTCAGATTTTTTCCATTTATCAAAACCACCAGAAATAAAGGGATTCTCTCTATAACTTTCATACAATTTACAAACAAAACAATAAACAGATCCTTGACTAGGTGAATAGAGAAGCCATTTTCTATTACATTTTTGTCCACTAGGTAAGGATCGAGTAAACATTGCTAGGGTTAAGTGTCTGTTGAAGTTCTTATCTGAAAAGTCGTAATAAATATGTACTGATAACTGACATCTAAACATTCTATTACATTTCACCTTATTAAATAATAAAATAATAATTACACAATAATTTTAAAAAGTGACTAAAATGCTCTAATATAATACAGGTGAATTTAAGTTATTAGAATAAAAACAAGTGGATAAACAAGATAAAAAAATCTATAATTAAAATTCATAGTACCTATACAAGATCATTTAAAATATTAAGTATAAAATACATATTTTATATGCATTAATGTATTAATGCATTATGCAACTATGTTATATCAACAATAGATTAAACTAGTTAAGTTAAAAAATAAACTTCTTAACTTAACTTTAACTTTTTAACTAGTTAAGTACCTTTGAGTATTTGCTTGTATATTATTAACACATAATTAACCAACACTTAATGATTTTAAATAACTTTTTTATAGAATTTTTTAATTACCTGAACGTTTTGAATTTATAAAATCAGAGTTCAAATTTTGAAAATAATCAGGTCCTTTTTCCACACAGCACTCGATAAAAGATTTCTGCATGTTTTTTGGCCAGAAAAAGGGATCTTTGTATACATTCCAATCTATACTGTTTAGTTCAGTAGTTGTTTCTTCAATATTAACTTTTACCATATTGTCTAAGAATGAAATACAGCATCAATGTCAAACAATAGCAAAAATGAACTAAAATATGTAATTCGGTACTGAACTTCAATTAATTTTTTTTCAATTTTACAGTTTGTGTTGATGTCTAACAAATTTTCATGTGGCACAATATCACTCTGGCTCTCAGCTGAACCGTTGGCTTCTTTATAATTATAATAATATTGTGAAAATAACAATTTTAATAAAAAATGAACTAATATAGTATTATAGGTATTTAGGTACCTTCAATTAATTTTTCTTCAATTCCACAATTTGTGCTGATGTCCAACAAATTTTCTTGTAGCGTAGTGTCACTCTGGCTCTCAGCTAAACCATTGGCTTCTTTATCATTACCTATAATAATATTATAAAAATACAATTTTTAATAAAAACTAGTAATTATACCAAATTTGCAAATAAAATACTTATTAAATAAAAATATTTAATTTTTAATACCTAAATAGTTAATAAAAGAGTAGTTTTTTTAGTTCATTGCTTAAAAATTATAACAATATCAAATATTTCATTCATGTTTATATAAAAGATAATTTCTTTTTCAATAAATGGCCAAGATAAAGGTTCAAAATATTATTGATTTATAAATATATTATATACTAAATTTAGTTTTAAAAATGTTAAACTCTGAAAATAACATGTATTGATATAGGTATTCCATAATAACTATGATAATTTGAATGCTTTGAACTTACCAGGTCGAATGCATCTAAATAAACTGTTAATTTTTTTATTAGTTAGTAAAATATTTTTTGTTTGCTTCTCTTTCTTCTTTCTTTTCGCTGATCCACTCAAAACTTTAGATTTCATCATTTTAGAAAAAAATATGATTATCCGGTTTTTTTATTTTAATACAATATGAGAAATTGAGAAATAACACTGTACACAGTAGAAATGAGAACTGTAATAATATTTAACCGAAAATGGCAAAAATATCTAATTAAATTAATATTATTAGTTCGTAGTCATTAGTCTCGTATTTGCAGGAGTTTTATAAAATGATACTAGATCGTCTAAAATAATATATCATAAGCACTACGGGTTGCTATAAATAACTTAAATGCGTTGAGATAAGATATTATACAATACTAGAGCGCAGATTTCCCGTATTTCACTAATACTGGCAGTATTACCCACAGACTTGTATATTATATGTCTATGGTATTACCAGATATAAATGACATTATTACATATCGATGATATTATTAATTATATCAATGAAAGTATTAAATAACAGTAAAATGCGTCTTTTCTACCATAGTGATTTTGTAGGTATTTACTATTTACTTATTTTTATCGATTAAAAAAATTATTTTTAAAATACAGAAAAACTATTTTTTTAAATTGCTGAAAAATGTGTATCGGCTTAAAATTATTTGGGCCCCCTTTCACTTGGGTACTCGAGAGGGCCCCGGGGCTGCGGCCCCGACTAGACCCCCCCCCTTAATACGGCCTTGTCATCAGTTCGTAACAGTGATTCCATGTTAAAATCACACAGATTCTTTTCAGATATTTTCAGAAGATAATGTTCTATTAATATTTAAGTTTTATTCAAAATATATGGAGTGACAGCTAAATCGCAATTTATAGAACTATGCATTTCTTGCTGTAAAATATCTAATGACATTTTATTTTTGTGATTTTCCCACAGTTCTGTTAAATTAGTAATGTGGCTAAATGCTATCATAGTAACAAAATATTCTCTTAGATTCGACACTGATTTAAAGCAGCTTCTTCGAGAGTAGAATTCCAATGACTTTCATCTTGTAACAGATCAAGCGCTTGGTCAGCTCTTTGAAATGTAGGGTGGATAACGTCATCAACAGTTTTTAAATCTAAAAATAAAGTTGTTCCACGGACGTGAAGCAAAAGCATACGTAAATAATAATACTCAACATTACTTGGATGAATAATGTATACTTGACCGAGCACATTAGATTTCTTGACTCCAGGGTATTCTACAATTGGCTCTCTTTGTTTTATTCTATTGAAACGATTATTAGTAAAAGTGTAGTAAGATGGAACTTCAATATAAAGCAATGTTTTCGCGAATTTGTCATGGGAGCAAAGTTCAAAAAAAACCATAAGAGTGGTGTTTCTAACATTTTCAAGTCTTTCGCGAGCATTTTGATCAGTGAAATAGACGCCTTTGCCATTTTCAAGGTGTATTAAAAGTTGAAAAATTGTGAAAAAATGTGACCATGCGATTATCGGATTTCCTAAGCTGAAAAGTTTTCCCGCCATCATCAGGTAATCGAAGACGATATTTTGGATAACCATCATGTTCGGATTATGTCGTAATAGTAAACAGTTTCGGAAAATCTTTTGAACATTTTCCGTTTTGCATACATTTTTTTTGTATTGATTTAATACGCGGTGGGTCCATCCATAGTATATGATCAAGTTTTCCATTAGCAACGAAAACGGGTACCACACGATTGCGTACGATGTATCTTTTTGAGAACACGATTGCGTACATGAACACGATTGCGTACGTTAAACCATTAACTTTAATATTTACCCCAAAAGTCAAACGATTGCGTACGATTTACTGTGCAACGTTGCCAAATTTATGTTTTTATTTGTGATCAGTAAAATTTAAATATTGGAAAAATTACTTAAGTTATGGTACCACTTAAAAATCTCAATTTTCGACAAATATGTTATAATATAGTATACAAAATTAAATAACTAAAAATAATAAAATGTTAAAATAATAATAAATAAAAATGTTATACTTGGTACTACTTAAAAATCTCAATTTTCGACAAATATGTTATAATATAGTATACAAATTTAAAATTTAAAAATAATAAAATGTTAAAATAATTTAATAAAAAAATGTTATACTTGGTACTACTTAAAAATCTCAATTTTCGACAAATATGTTATAATATAGTATACAAAATTAAAAATTTAAAAATAATAAAATGTTAAAATAATATAATAAAAAATATTATATCTTGGTACCACTTAAATAACACATTTTTGACAAATATGTTATAATATTTTTATGAATTTTGTACTTGTTATATTCTTTCATGGCTTCTTTTATACGAATTAAATCAGCATTTTCCATTTTTTTAATCCGACCTTTAAATACTGATTGAATTTTCGTACATGTTTCCACTTGCGTTTCTTTTAGAATTGAAATAACTACATGGACAGAAGGATGGGAGCTATGAAATTGAGCGTTGTAAGTTCGATGAAAACTTTCAGATCCATTTGTCGTACTTAAAAAAAAATAAAAATAAATACAAAATCATAGTTATTATAGCAATTATATAGTTGAATATTTACTGAGGATTTTCGGATGGCTCTTGTGCCCAAATTTCTGGTGGAAATAAACAACCATTCTCCACGTATGTATTTAAAATGTAGTCAGAAAACAAACATCCAATATTTAAATCGGGACAAATTGATATGAGTTCACCAAACGCATTTTGAATATCTTGAAAAGGTAAAAATGGTAATCCAAAAAAAAGTTTTAACCATTTTCCCAAATCGGTGTTTTTAGTGTAGACCAAACGAAGTTCTTTTTCAGAATTAATCTACAAATAACGCAAATGTATTGATTTACTGTTGATTTTTATTTATTTAATTCAATAAACTCACTTTGCGCCACCAAGACTGTCCTAAGTGAAATCGACATGCATCTATTTCGATGTTTGGGAAAACTTCTTTTGCCGCTTCATGGGCACTGATTTCAAAATCCAAATGTAATTTAAGAACCAATGAATTTTTAAAAACAATTTTTTCGCATAATTCTTGTAAAAACAACCACATTTCTGCGTAGATTTTTTTTGATTTATTTGGTAATAAAAAGTATGCCACTGGTACATAAAACCCATTTTTATAACCATTGATTGTGTACAGTTGGGCAAAAAAATTTGGTGCATAATTGAAAGTACCATCAGCGAAAAATTCACTTGTACTTGTCATAAAATAAAGATTTTGTTCTGTAGTAACACAAACAAACGATTTATTGTCGGGAATAAAAACAAATTGTTTACCTTGAAATTGTATTACATCGTCATCTTCCATTGCTTTAAGTTGTTCAATTGACTCATTTAGTGATTTTGGAAAAGCGGGATAATTTTTTCGACGTTTATCGTACATTGCTTTTCGAATTGATCGTACATCTCTGTGTTCGATTTCAGAGTGACTGTTCCCCATAAGTTCGGTTTTAATTATTTTTATGGGTCTTACGCAAATAGTATCATTTGATTTTCTTTTACAAGCTTCCCGTAATACTTGTCGTTCAATGTTCTGTTTTGAATTTTCAGTGTGGTTGTGTTCATTAATTGTTTCATGGACATACTCTCCATTTGTCAAAATACTCGCATAACATGTTTTTTTTGTACACAACCATTTTTTCATTCCGTCCTTTCTTTCTCTAATAAACCGATATTTATGCAAATTTAGTAAAACTAGTGGTTTACTTTTTTCAGAAGTTATAAAATTAGCTTTATTTTCCATATTTCACTAGAAAAACACGAAACACGCGAGGAAGTTGATAATCCAACGACGGTTATTCACTGAGTTATTAAATGATAGGTATACTGCAGTATACATAATATTTTATCGAGTGCGAATATCCTAAAATATCCTAGTAAAATAACCGATTTCATTATCGCCTATCAAATATCACCTATCGGATCTCAATTAATTTTAAATTGTATGTTCTATATTATAGAATAATTGGGCGGCCAAACAGTCGATCGCAATCGACCGGTCGATCTTGGACAATTTCAAAGTCGATCATATTATTTCGAGTATATTTTTAGTAGATCGTGATCAAAAAAAGTTTGGCCACCCCTGTTCTATAAGTTCAAAGCAAATGGCAACAGTGCTTCAAAGTTGCAGATAAAAATCGTACGCAATCGTGAACATTTAATGTTCACGATTGCGTATGTCGATAAAGACCGTACGCAATCGTGTTCTACAGACGAAAACGATATGAACTATCACGTCGCGCAACGGTGATAGGGAAGGGGAAATTTGGGCGGCCACGTCTAGCCACCGTCCACTACCGTACCGCAAACCTCACCCACTAAATCTACGTAACAGGTCATTATTTATGATAATTGATAACTCCTTTGTTTTTAAAGTTAGAAAATCGATCAAATGCCATAAACCTTCTCCGCAATGAGCTCTTCAATTAAAAAAAAAAAATCATAACGATCGGTTCTGTAGTTTCCGAGAACATATCACTCAAAGATTTTCATTTTCACATTTATATATTAGATATACTAGCCGACCCCGTGCACTTTGTTGCCCGTTAAAAATTCCAATTTTATTATATGATACGAATTTTGATTAATTTGTTATTTAATATTCGGTTTAACGGTGTTCAAATATTAGACATTTTCATTGACCATTTTGATTCTCAAAAAACTTGTGCAAGCACCACTTTAAAATGCTTTCTTATTGCACACTAAATTTGTGGTACGATTTTACGAAGGTACCGTGTAAATTGCAAGCATTAATCTATCATTGTTCAGGCTCTACATTAATCAGTCAGTGAATTAGTCAAGTAATAATATTATAGTCATTCTTTTTGGCGTTGCCCGTGAGACTCTCTTATGATAATGCGAGCAGTATATTATCATGTTAAGCGACCAATAAAAGAGAATCATTATAAAAAATGTTTCAAAAACGGGTAAAATAAATAATAATAATAAACAATTGTCACCATGGTAGTAATCATCGGTATTTTTTTAATTTTTTTTTTAATTTTCCGTGTAACTTTCTTAACTATTTCTTACATAAGAATCTTGCCTAGATAATTACGAATACAACAAAAAAAGAATTAGCGAAATCGGTTCAGCTGTTCTCAATTGATGAATTTTTATACATTTTTGGCTCCATTTATATAATCTATATATATAAAAATTTCGTGTCACGATGTATGTTCGCTATAAACTCCGAAACTACTGAACGGATTTTGATAAAATTTGGTAACCATTTATAATATGGTCCAACTTAAAATATAGAATAGTTTTTTTTCAATATGTATTATTAATAATATGTGCTCAAACAGGAATATTGAGATTTACGATAGACATTTTTGTTTATAAATGGTTGCTATGGGGGTTATAAGATTTGAGAATAATATTTATTTATTTGTGGTTGCTATGGTAATATATAAAATTAATATAATGAATTACGGATTTTGATAACATTTGGTAACCATCTGACCGAGTCAGTCATTATCGAGTTAATCGCGTCGTTAGGAGTTTTGTTTGTTATTTTTATTTATACAGTTTAATTTGTATCGGTTTAGTGTTTTCGTATTTTACTTTACCTACACACTAACCATAAATACTTGGTATTGTGTTATTATTGTGCAGTGTTCAGTATTGAATATTCTTTAATTTTTTTTTAAATTAAGTTTAATGCCGCGGAAATATAACCTACACAATCAGTATAGTAAAAATGCACGACGTATGCGTGCTAATAGAGCTCATGAATCGGAAGAACAAATTGCAGCAAGAAACGCAGCTCAACAAATCAGAACAGCAGAAATTCGCAGACAAGAGTCTCGAGAACAGCGTGATGAACGTCTACGACAAAATATATTGAGAACAAGATCGGCGCGAAAACGGCACATAGCCACATTTAGAGAACTTGACAGAGAGCGACAACAAACCAACCGTGCATTAACACGTGCATCATTCGTTCGCCTTGCGTTCGAATATGCACCAGATATCAATTACTCTGTAGGTACTAAAATTATAATTGGTGCAATGGATAAAATATGCCAATATTGTCAAGCTTTAAAATTCCGCAATGAAACGATTGGTATGTGTTGTGCATCTGGAAAAGTTGTACTGGCACCTCTTCCTATTCCACCGGAACCTTTAAAATCATTTCTTGCTGGTGAATCAGACGATTCGAAATTAATTTTACGTAAGACACGCAAATTCAATTCTTGCTTCCAAATAACGTCCTTTGGCGCAACTAAAATTTGCGACCTCACATCTGATGGAAATAATTTTGTAACTACGTTCAAAATCCAAGGCCAAGTGTACCACAAGATTGGGTCATTAATGCCAATGCCTAATGATGATCCAAAGTTTCTCCAAATTTATTTTATGGGCAGTTGTGAGGAACGCGTAACAACTCGGTGCCTGCATAATTTCATCGAACAAGCAGAAGAGAGAGCAATTGTGGAATCTTTGGAAAACTTTTTTGAAAATTATAATCAACTTATCCAATTATTTAAAAGAGTATCGCCTCAATTAAGAAATGATAATTATCAAATTGTCATCAAAGCCAACAAAGTACCTTCAGGAGAACACGCTGGAAGGTTCAACGCGCCAACCGTAGATGAAGTTGCTGTTATTATGGTTGGTGATCCAGTTAACAACAGAGACCTCAAAATCATACGTCGAGACAACACTGTTCATATAATTTCAGACCTTCGTCGTTGCCTGCTCACGTGTAGGAAAACCATCAAATCTCTTCGTGTTAGCGAAAGACAGATTAACCAGGAATGTTGTACACAAAGTAGTACTTACCTAGATAATTTTTAATTTGTATTAATTTAATTTATTTTTGTATGTTTTTAATGTATATAGTATATTTTGTAAGTAGGTCACTGATTACAAACAATAATTTAATATAAGATGAATAAAACGTAAATTCAGAAAATATATAATATATATATATATATATATATATATATCTAAATGTTGAAATTAAGTACAAACCAACATATATTATATATTTTCTGAATTTACGTTTTATTCATCTTATATTAAATTATTGTTTGTAATCAGTGACCTACTTACAAAATATACTAATAACTTAAATTCACCTGTATTATATTAAAGCATTTTAGTCACTTTTTAAAATTATTGTGTAATTATTATTTTATTATTTAATAAGGTGAAATGTAATAGAATGTTTAGATGTCAGTTATCAGCACATATTTATTATGACTTTTCAGATAAGAACTTCAACAGACACTTAACCCTAGCAATGTTTACTCGATGACTTATTTCATTTCCATCATTTCCATGTGTATTTTTTGACGATTTTCCTCTTTTTTTCGATGAGTAAATACATGCTATTTATAGAGTCTACCTTTGTTTTTTTTACTTTAGTCATTTTTTTGGTATCATCATTGTCTTGGGCACGAATCTTTCCTTTTTCTTCTTCTATCAGATTTCCTGCTAATACCACTAGACAGATAGAGGGTTCTTCTTCATAAATTTTATCGAATTCCTCCTCGAGTTTAAAATAAAAAGCACTTTGTCCAGAACTATTGGCTTTTTTTTATTCCTCTGTTTTTTTAGATACAATTTTCTTGAATTGTTCCACTTGTTGTCGCATTATGCTGTTGTTTTATTTATATTAGTACTTTTTAAATGTTTGAAAATTGCTGGCCATATCTTTTCTTTTCTTATTGTAGTTAAAGAAACCATATACTTATATTTTTGAAAGGCGTTAATAAGCATCAGTACGTGATTTTTTGGCCATCTGTATCTGTGGACACAAATTAGATAGGCTAGTAGGCTACATATCAGTAATTAATATTGCCATTTGTTTTTTTGTATTTATAAAATCATTAACTTTATTTAAATGATGTGTGTAATGACTAATCTTACTTACTGGGACTATTAAATGTCTCGTCTTCGTAAATTTTAGTAGTTGATTTGTCTAAAAATAACAAGACAAAATTATTCCAACTAATAAATTATAAATTTTAATTTGAACATTATAGGTATATTAATGTGATGTATTAATTATAAATATTCAATAAAATAATACATTAATTTACCTGGTTCTAATACAGCTTCGGCACCATCATTGTTTGCTACATTATCATGTTCTAGAAACCAAATATAAGTAGGTAGTTTATTGAGTGATATTTACACTATTCACAATACCAATAATTTTAGTAGTTTAAGATATTGATCGTGCGTTTCAATATGTGTGTTACGAATTAAGATAATATTGCATGTAAATAAAATGGAAATGATATTAAAAATCCAAAGTTTTGAACATATGACAATTACAAGTGGTACAATGTGCATCTAAATGCATTAGACAACGGCAATGGGAGCATATAAACACACTCTCCATCAGGGCCAAACTGGGTAGTGTTCGACCCATTATTATCCCAGTTATAATAGTGTACTTATAAAAAGACAATTTTCATTTTGTTAATTTTTTATTCAAAAAAAAATAAAGTTCTTCACTTTTTTGTAATTGTGCGATAGTTTTCAATATCACTCTTACGAGTTATAAACAGTGGGTAATAGAGCTACAGACGACGGAAATGAAATTGTATATCATACTGATTTAAACCTTGTGTAAATTTTGAATTTTCCAAAAAAACGCAATTCGATGTTTTTTGAACATAATTTTTGATTTGACTATTTTTAAAAACCAAAAAATGTACCAGTAATACAGCTTACTAGAACGATTTATAGTAAAAACAACTATAATGACAAGTGAATAGGGTTTGGTTTTTATATTTTAATTAATTTATCAAATGATTGATACGATAAAAAGTAAAAAGTAAAAAAATACCAAGAACTTAAATAACTCTAGTTGTAGTAGTGTTAAATTTTAATTCAATGATAAAG
This sequence comes from Aphis gossypii, assembly GCF_020184175.1. Classification (NCBI taxonomy): domain Eukaryota; kingdom Metazoa; phylum Arthropoda; class Insecta; order Hemiptera; family Aphididae; genus Aphis; species Aphis gossypii. The sequence continues at coordinate 100,853 of NW_026083023.1, forward strand.
CATTGTATATGATGAATAATGATCTTAAATTGAGATAATTTTTAAACCTAAGTTATTTTAGATTCTGAACAAAGTGATGAATGTATTGATTTTACAATGATGTGTGTTTTTTTTTTTTTTATTTATTTATTTTTTTTTTTGTGTCTGTCACCACGTTTTGGAGCAGTAAAAGTGCTCCGATTTTAAAAAGTGGACCCTGTTTCGGATAGAAAAGTGAATGTAGTTTGTACTTTGGGGGGTCAAAAGTAAAAAATTTTCAATAGTTTTCAAAAGCGCCGGGAAAAACTAAAAAAAAAAAATGACTTAAAAACAGGAATTTTTACGCAAAACCAGTTTTCGACCAAATCGATTTTTTTTATGGTTGTAATTCAAAAACTTATCACTGAAAATAATTGAAATTTTCACCAAATGTTTATGTTAGTGGTATCCGTATATAGTTAAATTTTCAAAAAATTTTGACTTTTTTTGAGTTATTCATAGACCACTGATATTTTCGATTTTTTTGAGAAATTTTTTTTAAAGTGTCGATAAAAAATTTTTGGATGACCAAAAAGTTTTGAAAATTTAATACAAGGTTCCTTATGAGTTTTTTTTAATGTAGCTAAAAAAAATTAAAAATCGTTAGTCACAATATTTTTTTATAAACGTTTATAGTTCAAATTTTTACGAAATCTGTCGAAAACGCGAAAATTTGCAAGTAATTTTGAAGTTGGAAAATCATAAAATTTTTTTCTTTTATAACTAAGTTTTGAAAATTTGGTACAAGGTTCTCCATACATTTTTCTTCAAATATCTGTAAAAAAAAACTCTACCGGATTCAGACAAAAAATTTTTACGAGTGTTTGAAATTTAAATTTTTACAAAACCGCGCTAAATAACGGTTTAGCCTCAAACGATTTTTGATATTTGTTATAATTCAAAAAGTATAAGTCGTAGATACTTGAAAATTTTACCAGTTATTAAGATTAGCGTTTTCTTTACGTGATTTAATTTTCAAAATATTTTGACTTTTTTTGAGCTATTTATAGACAACTGAAATTTTCAATTTTTCTGAAAATTGTTTTTTTATGTGTCGATAAAATCTTTTTGCCCCTATCAAAATACTTGAAAATTTAATGCAAAGTTCCTCATAAGTTATTATTATAGTGATTATAAAATTATAAGAATACATAGGCACAGTTTTTTTTTATTAGCATTTGAAGTTCAAATATTGACAACAATTCGTCAAAACCATGAATATTTGCAAATTATTTTGTAGGTATATTTCATAAAAATGTTTGTATAAGTAGCTAAGAGTTGAAAATTTAATACAAGGTTTTTCATAAGTTTAACTTACAATTATTATAAAAGAACCTAAATTTTGTTGTATTCAGGCCATTAAAACATAAACCACCTTTTTCACCAACCACTAGAAATTATATCCTAGGCTGACAAATCATCTTCGTTCAGAATCGTTTTTCGTATACAATGATAACTATCATTGGATTCAAATTTAACACTCCTATAATATATAATAATGATCCATACGGCACCTAATGTACAGCAGAGCGGTACTCACTTGCCCGCTTTTTGTTTTATTTCTTTTACATTGTTAATAAATAACTTTCTATTATTAATATGTTAATTTCAAGAAGGTTTATCGAAAATGGACTATCCTATCTATTTTCTTTTATACACATGTTAGGATGTAGTGTGTCAAAACTCTGCAAAATCATCTCTACCTAAACGCAGCTAATGAATATTCATAAAACCATAATTTAAAAATTTAGATTTTCTGTACAACTTAAAAAGTATCCAGTACAAATATAAACTCTTGTTATACAAATAAGAACTCTTCTTTTCTACAGAAATTATTTAGTAGCTTATTTAAAAAATATTAAAAATTGATAAAAGATATAATTTTTCAAAAAGGTATCTTACAGTTACTATGTCTAGCCTACATATTATGGTCTTATGAAGTATACAACATTATATGTTCATAACTGCTTAAATAACAAACTTAAGAATAATTTAGTAATTCAATTTTTTAAATAAGTAATATTGCTTTATCAAAATCTCAGCTTGAATTAAGAAAACAAAATTTTTAGGAAATACACATGGTTTGACATGTATGATGTACTGTCATAGATAATACATAATGGATAGGCCCTGTTGGATACACTATCAAATCGGGTCGTAAGGTTTTCACCCTGTCACTCCGCCGCCGGAGTTATTGCGCGAGCGGACTTTGTACCTCCGGGGAGGGGACTCTACCGTCGCGGTCTAGCCGTTGGCCGCCGGCACCCACCATCTCGTGTGTTGTGTTTTGTCAGCCGTCTAGGCATATGGTCATCCCGTGTAAGGTCGCACGCCTTTGCCGCCGCGAACCGGTGCTCCGTCGCCGTCATCAAGCCATCATTTGTTTGTTTTTCTTTCGTTTTCTGAGCCCCGCTGCTCACCAGCTCGTCGCGCACGTCGCTGTGTTCCGCGATTCCGAGTTGTTCGGTCATCAGTGCCGATATCACGACATAGTGTCGCCATTACCCGCTCGTTTGTGCGGTTGTGCAGGGTTCCCCACGTGGTCACGCGTCTTGTTCTGTGTCGCGTGGTCTGTTTCCTTTTCTCTTTACGCTTGTCAAATCCGTCGGCTCCTCCGCTGTGTGCGTCGTGATTTACGCCGTGTCGCTATTCGCGAGTGTCAAATTCTAACCACATCGGGTCATCACACGGAAGTCCACGAGATCGTTGATTCGTTGGTCGAATTCGCCTTAGATGACGTTCGATATATCGTCGCAACCAGTTTTAATCTCCGCCAGCTGAGTGTCGTTCCACGCCAATCGTACCAGCCCCGCCTTATCACTTCGAATCAACCTATTATCAGGTCGTACACAAAACTTTATTGTTGTTTACCTTATTCTATTATATTCGTCACACGCGAAAGATATTTATTTTATTTGAATTATTTTGATTGCCGATCGGATTGTGATCGCGCCTTTACTTATTACTAACCCTAGTTGTTAAGTCGTATTTATAATAAACCATTGTAATAAATAGTTCTTGTTTATTTTCCTACCCAATAACTTTGTTGTTAATAGTCAATTATTTATACAGTCCACTCTTCCCCCTCCTCCACAGGGTTATCGATCATTCAAACGACGACGAAGGATCACACACGACGCGCTACGTGTTGATCGCTGGAAGCGCACACACACGCGTACACGCGTCATCGGGCTTGGTGTGCAGCCGTCGCACAGGCCCTGTGTATACTAGTTACATAGCGAGCAGCGTTCCCGAATAAAAAAGAGAGACAGCAATATAAAAATCGTATCTTCTATCCTACTCAGCAAAAAAAATATCTTTTCTTCCATGGTTTGTGTGTTTTTCCATGCATGATATAGCATAGAACACTGATTAGTGATAACCGATATTCTATATCACTTGCATTTTGCGATTTGAATCGTGCGTTTAACGTTGACTTATGTCTTAATTGTTATACGTTTTCTTTTGTTACTTTTATTGTTAATTATTGAAGTTTAACTTTCGTTAATAACCAGTCCATCAATTTAATAGTATTTTAGCTCTACTAAATATATTATAATGGTGTACTCAGTGAAATGTGTGATCTGTGGACTTAAAAATGTGGATGCTCCAAGCATTTCATTTCATTTGTAAGTATTTAAACTATTTTAGCTGTATTTATATGATATTCTCGCTTATTTATTTCTTTTTTTTTTGTTGCTCAAACTATTTCAATTTGTTTTTCAGTTTTTTCCGAAAACTGAAGAAAAGAGATTTTTATGGTCAAATCTCTTGGACTGCAGGTTAAACTATTGAAAAACCTATAGTAAATATGTTCATTGCATTTTAAACCTCTGACTATCTTATGAGTACTAGTCGTAAAGTTTTAATGTCAAATGCTCTACCAATATTAGCTGCGTCAACTACAAATGATGTTGAAATGTAATGATTTTTTGGGTGTGACAAAATTTGTCTTGATTGTTTATAATAATACTTGATAATTATTGCAGTGAATATTGTAATATGAATACACAGTCTGCATCACCTAATAGCTATCCTTCGTCTGTTGAAACGGTGACTATTACAGATTTGGGTGTTGACGTACTTGATTGGTGTGTATTTTCAATTAACTTATTATTTTAAATATTGTACTATCTTGAACGTTTAATAATTAAGTACCTAGTCAAACTGATGATGATGATATTGACAATTTCACCGTTTGTACAACTTCTCTACAAAATGAATCAACTCTTGATGTAGCAGATTTTGATAAGCACAAACGGTATGTATAGTAAATATATTATTTGAATTGAATTATTGACTTATTTGCTTAATATTTTAGTGAACAATCTCAGAAGATGAAATGGCTACTCCAAAAATAAGAAAATGTTGGTTTTCTTCAAGAATCGGTGATATGACTCACGAACATTTTTCTACACCACAAAAAGCTAAACGCAATTTCGCTGTAGTTAAAAACACAGTCAAAAGATTGAGTTATTCAAATAAATTATTAAGAGGACGCTCTACCAAAAGCGAAACGTATGCAACGGCCAAGAGAATGCGCTATTAAGTGTTTTTGTGATCCGCAAGCGCGCGGCGTGTAAACCACGCCCACATTCGCAGTTGTCGGCGGCCGACAAGTGCTAGATTTGGGAGCGCGTTTATAAGTCTATGTTCGTTCAAGACGTTTCTCCTTTCGCATCATTATAAAATCACGTAAATTCTGACGTAATATTTTAAATGTCCACTCATGAACTAACAATTAAAATTTAAGTCACTGCTTACCTAAATATATGGACCTATTTATAGATCATAAAATCTGTAATGCAACATAGTTCAAATTAAAATTATCGCATTATTACTTATTCATAATATGTAATATCTATACTCTATAGCCTATAGGTAATAGTAAAATATAATTTAATTTAGTAATAGCTGCGTAGGTGATCTTTATACAGTCACTGTTTATTTAAATTTGTATTAAGATTTTTACAATTAAAATATATGAGTAGTCAATCAAAAATTAAATTATAAAAATTTGCTTTTTTACTTTTTAATTATAACAAAAGTACATTTACAAAAAGCATAGGTATTATAGTTGAATTATATGTATATTATATCTATACATTGTGTTTTATAGTTTTTTTTTGTAATTTTTTTCTTCTTGTTTTTTCTTTTTCTTTTTCTTGCATAATGTATTCTGGCTCTATTATATCGCTTAAAAATCGTTTACCATACTGGGGGTCGACAATCTCTGGCATAAACATTCACAGTAAAACCTAACACCAAATAAAATTATTATTTTTTATTATGTATTAAGTATAGTATACCAAATATTTAAACTATGTTTAGTATTTTTACAATGTCTTATATAAATATTTAAAGTTTTAATACCAAATGAACAAATAATGATTGGATTTTGAAAAAAAAATCAAATTATTATACTTTTCAATTAGGAATATGTAGTAACAAAAATAATGACAATTAACAATTAGCTGCACAAATAATTATTGTATAATTGTTTTTGATTTTACCTTTTAATTTCCACTCCATTTTTCAGTCCAAAATTGATTATTATATTCTATTTTTTGGATGTGTGTCCAGTTTGGCGTATACACAACAAAAAAAAAACAAAAATAATTTTGATGTATTTTTAACTGACCAATTATTTGATAAAAATAACTATGGTCGCACTTTAAAACCACTTGTCCGTCTTCTTGTATTTTTAAAAAGTTGATCTAATAGCGTAAATGCGTAATATAATAGGTATAATTAATGTATAATATACATTTAATATTTATCATAAAAAATGTTTTAATTATTTAATTTCATAAAATTATCCAGTTTATAGATACTTACTTTTTTAGTTTCTATAGCCTCGTTTAAGTTAAACAGTCTCTCGCTGCATATGGACATTTTACTTCTAAATAGTATTTTGATCAATAAGCCCATCTGCAATTAAAAATTTGAAATAATATCGTAGAATATTTCTTTAATTTTTAAAGATTTATTTTATTTTATATACATTTAAACATAACATAATATAGATGTAACCTTGGTGTATATACCTGGTGTGGCTCCTAAAGGGATATAATTCGTCAATATATAAACACGATTGACTTGACTTGTACGCCCATTTTATTTTCAAAAGATTAATAGCTGCAGATTCCATATCCTTGCCATATTTGCATGCTATTGGTTTTTTATATTTCCAGATGAATTTTAATTTTTGAAGACCGTATTTCTACAAGATGTAGTTTGGCGCATTTTACAAATTTTTCCAAATCGGAGGCAGTTAATCTGTTACGCCTTTCTGCAAACCATTTGGAACTGGAATTTGTTCTCTGGTATCAAATTTTAACTATCTCTTTGGTTTTTGCATAACGTAATAGATTTGATACACTTATTTTTTTTCTCTTCAATTCCTCTAATGTGCATCTTTCTTCAATCGGCAAAGGCTCTGCTAAACCATACAACTCGTCCGGACCCGTGCATTTAATTTTTTTAAGCGATGTTCTATTAAAATTAAGCCTTCTTTTTCTAGTGTTTTCGTTTTTTTTTTTTTTTTTTAGAGGTTAAGAACCGTTTTCCTATCATACCTTAAAATAAAAACTATATTATAATTTATAGTACCTATATTTTTTTGTATTATAGTAAAAGTGTGTTTTTAAAATTTTTAATGCAATATTTTAGCTATTTTTGACTGTAATATTACAATCAATATTATAGATTTTCATGCAATAACTTTTGAGTCCTAAATTTATTCTTTTTTTAAGATTAATAGGTAGGTATAGGTATATGATAATCTGAGCTGATTTTTATTTTATTTATAGTTGTATATTATTATTTTATTATATTTTTTAACACCACAAATCACATTAAAAAAGAAAATAAGACAGTCAAATGTATAACTAACTAACAAGTTAGATTGCTACTAGTTCAGCTTACTACATGAAGTGAACAATTGTAAAAATAACAATTATTGTACTTGGCTAAATTTTAATATAGGCACAGACATAATATTGTAGAGTTTATAAATATCTAAAATATCAAGCCACTTCAAAGAACTGAGTAATTTATAAACTTTCATTTTCCTTTTATAACCTTTTGTTGTAGAAATGTGGAATTCATAACAAATAATACGAGTGTGAGTTGTGGGGGACCATAGCTAGGGACTATCTTTCCGGCCGCCTATGATAAGAACCTTGTACGCCTGGTTGCAGTTTATTATTTTTAAGGCACAAACACTTAAATTACATTATAGCACAAGATAGCGCCATGTAATTCACCCAGTGAATACTATTATAATATAATGTACTGTGATAATATTATTAGTACCAGTAGATGCATACGATCTTTCAGTACTGGCGGGCCGCGGTTATTAATTTGACAATGTTCCGGAAGGTGGCGACGCATCAAACCAATATATTCGGAAAGCCAGGAAATTTCCTATCGAACGTTTATAATTTCATTTTGTTCAAAGCTTTCGGGGACATAGTAATATGCGACCGACCAGCCCAGGGGACCAAGAGTGCACGGCCGCGGTACGACGATCTATTCGCCGTTTTTGATTTTTTGACAATGTTCCGGAAGGTGGCGACGCATCAAACCAATATATTCGGAAAGCCAGGAACATTTCCTATCGAACGTTTATAATTTCATTTTGTACAAAGCTTTCGGGGATAGTAATGTGCGACCGACCAGCCAGGGCCATGTTTTCGTACTGCCGCGTGCAGGTACCCATGCGCGCGTTTTTGATTTTTTTGACAATGTTCCGGAAGGTGGCGACGCATCAAACCAATATATTCGGAAAGCCAGGAACATTTCCTATCGAACGTTTATAATTTATTTTGTACAAAGCTTTCGGGGACATAGTAATATGCGACCGACCAGCCCAGGGGACCAAGAGTGCACGGCCGCGGTACGACGATCTATTCGCGTTTTTGATTTTTTTGACAATGTTCCGGAAGGTGGCGACGCATCAAACCAATATATTCGGAAAGCCAGGAACATTTCCTATCGAACGTTTATAATTTCATTTTGTACAAAGCTTTCGGGGATATAGTAATGTGCGACCGACCAGCCCAGGGGACCATGTTTTCGTACTGCCGCGTGCAGGTACCCATGCGCCGTTTTTGATTTTTTGACAATGTTCCGGAAGGTGGCGACGCATCAAACCAATATATTCGGAAAGCCAGGAACATTTCCTATCGAACGTTTATAATTTAATTTTGTACAAAGCTTTCGGGGACATAGTAATGTGCGACCGACCAGCCCAGGGGACCAGAGTGCACGGCCGCGGTACGACGATCTATTCGCCGTTTTTGATTTTTTTGACAATGTTCCGGAAGGTGGCGACGCATCAAACCAATATATTCGGAAAGCCAGGAACATTTCCTATCGAACGTTTATAATTTCATTTTGTACAAAGCTTTCGGGGATATAGTAATGTGCGACCGACCAGCCCAGGGGACCAAGAGTGCACGGCCGCGTGCAGGACCCATTCGCGGTTTTTGATTTTTTGACAATGTTCCGGAAGGTGGCGACGCATCAAACCAATATATTCGGAAAGCCAGGAACATTTCCTATCGAACGTTTATAATTTCATTTTGTACAAAGCTTTCGGGGATATAGTAATGTGCGACCGACCAGCCCAGGGGACCATGTTTTCACTGCCGCGTGCAGGTCCCATGCGCGTTTTTGATTTTTTTGACAATGTTCCGGAAGGTGGCGACGCATCAAACCAATATATTCGGAAAGCCAGGAACATTTCCTATCGAACGTTTATAATTTCATTTTGTACAAAGCTTTCGGGGATATAGTAATGTGCGACCGACCAGCCCAGGGGACCATGTTTTCGTACTGCCGCGTGCAGGTACCCAATCTATCTAAAACTGTGGTACTACGATACTTTATTTTACTGATCTTTTATTTTATGAGCCACCATAATTTGGTGGCTTCCAAAAATTGTCCAATGGCGAATTGGAAAGAGAGTAAGATTGATTGTAATAATATACTTACTCTCATATAATGACCACTTACTAAATCGTGGTTTGTTATATTGTCATGTGTTCTATT